>NW_004955454.1:4573637-4574720 GCF_000276665.1 Chinchilla lanigera | reverse complement strand
GACCCCTGCCCGCGGGGTCGCAGGGCTCCACGGCACCGGCGCCCCCTTCCCCACCCCGGCGCGGCTGGCCGGGCAGCGGAGCTTTCAAGGCAAACGCGAGAAAGCGAGGCAGCGGCAGACACTTGGGGAACTTTTCCCCCCTCGCCTGGAATTTCATAGGAAACACATGCTCCGGAGAAGCCGAGGCCGGGGAGGGGGAGGGGCGGGAATTTTCCGCTCCGTCTCGCTTGGCGGTTCAGGCCCGGGTCCCGCCGGGCTCCCGCGCGCTCGGGCGCGGCGGAGGCGCCCCTCGCGGACGCAGCTCCGGGCCACTCCGCAGGGACCGGCCCCGGGGCCGAGGGAGGCGCGCGGGGAGAGCTGGCCCGGGTGGAGAAGGCGGGGAGCCAGGTCAGGCGGCGGGATCCAGCTTACCTTGGTGGTTTTCCTCTGGAATGTACATCCTCGTATTTTCATTGACCATGGACCAAAAATTGTTTGAAAGGGAGAAGAAGCCACAAAGAGGAAGAAATGCAAACACCCCCAGGCGGGTCTGGATTAATCCCTCCTCCGAGGTCGGCTGCTCTCGTGCAAAATTCAGGGAAGCCGTGGATCCGCAGTATTTCTTCTTGCCTCCCGATGATTACCTGATTCCCATTATTGCATCAAACACCAAAAACTGCTCCTTTCCACTACTGCCTCCTTTAGTAAGATTGTAATGCATCTTCAGTACATCCGGGCCCCTTCCAAGAATTTAGCACCGCACCTCTGGCGGCTAGACCATTTGAAAAAATAAATCGAGAGAGGCAGAGCGAGGAGAGGCAGAAAGGAGGGGCGAGGGAGAGCGGTGGACCCCGAGTCGCGGGGCGCCGGGGTGCGCTCGGGCCACCAGGGGGCTGAGACTTCTCTGCCCACTCTTGGAGAGTCCTCCCGGAGGCCCCTGGCCGGCTTTTAGCTGTCAGCAAGAGCCACCAACTCCTGAGGGCGAGGAGGCAGGAGGAGCCGTCGCCGCCGCCGCTCCGGGCCGCGCCGCGCCGAGCGCCGTTCTGGCAGGGAGCTGTTTCTGCAGAGGCAGAGAGAGGGAGACACCGGGCGCGAGAGCGCCGC
>NW_004955454.1:4558717-4573226 GCF_000276665.1 Chinchilla lanigera | reverse complement strand
GCGCTGGCCTGCAGCCCCCCGCCCTGGCTATCCTCCGCGGCCGCGGCGCATCCCTGCGGGGCCCGCCACGCCGGGAAGGCCTCTGTGAGCCGAATTCCAAGAAGAGGGAATACGATTTGCACAACTACCGGTCGCTTTTCACATCGGGCCGCTGAACAAAACGGCAAAATGAGTCGTGATTCCGTGATTCTGGTTGATCAATTATAATCAGAGCGGTTGTAGAAGTGACATAGAGAGGCGAGCATGGGAAGAGGGGAGGGGGACAGAGAAGGAGCCCGAGAGGCGGAGCCTCGCGGGCAAGGCAGCGGTGCCCAGATGTCTGAACAGATTAATAGACCCAGGATTTCTGATTCCTTGGAGGCAGCCGAGCACGTGGTCTGCTAGACTATCTTTACCTGCTTCTCATTATTTCTGCCACTCTGGCAGGAATCTGTGGCGCACCTCTTCTTCCTGGAGAAGCACACACTTCTCTCCGTCACTCATGGCAGTCACAGCAAGTTCCAGGGCACCCCCTGCAGGCCCTGCTCCGCTGGATGGGGCTTGGTGAGCCCTGTGGGGGGTGCTGCAGTTCCCTCTCCTGGGAAACCTGGCCCGTCTGCCCGTAGACCTCCTAGCCTCCCCACCCACTCTCATTCTGTGGCTGCTCCTAACCGTTCCCATGGCTGTGAGCCACTGTCTATATTGTATATTTCCACTGTAGACCTTTCTTCTCAATTCCGAACTTAGGCCAGCGTAACCCCTCCACTTTTGTGTAATAGTCATCCTGAAACTGGTGTCTCCAAACCTGCGTCTCCCACAGCCCTCCGCATCTCAGCTGATGACAACTCCAGTCCTTGTTGCTCAGGTCAAAGGCCTGGGTCATTTTTCACTCTCTTCTCATATCCTGCAGCTAGCCCATTAGGAAATCGTGTTGACCCTACCTTCATATAAATCCAGTTAGACCTCTTCTTGGTTGTGGAACTGCTCCCACAGAGGTCTGAGGTCAACACTGTCCGCGCGGGTTTCTGCAGCAGCGAACCTCCCTGGTCTACTTCCTCCTTCCTTCCCCTGGTATATCTCAGTACAGTGGTCAGAGCAGTCTACTCAGAATGAGATATCACCACACGGCTCTGCTCAAAAGCATCCAGTGAGTCTCCATTTCACTCCGAAAAGCCAAGATCCTCACAGTGACGTGTGTACAGACTTCTTTGACATCATCCACTGCCTGCCTCTTGCTGCAGATACGCTAGCCTCATGGAGGTCCCCTAAACACTCCAGGAATGACTCCTCCCCCTTCCCTGCACACACGCACACAGAGTGGTGCGCTTGGTGAACTCCGGTGCCACCTTGATGACCTTATTCAGATCTCACCTTGCCAGCAAGGTCCGTCCTGACCTCACCCTGCAACCTGCCACCACCCCAGCACTCCCAGTCTTTACTCTCCTTTTCCCACGATATTTAATCCCTGGTTAACATACTGTGTCGTTTATCATTTATTTTACTGTTTACTGCCTATATCCCCCATGAGGATGTAAACCGCATGAAGCCCGAGGTCTTATTCACTTTGTTCACCACTGCACACTGCAATGTCTGGCAGAAAGTAAGTACAGAATGAGTAAGTGTTGAATGAATGCATGAGTCAGAGATGCTTTTAGGAGTGCTTTAAATCATTGCGTCTTATCAGAACACCTCCCTCTGTCCCCTGATCAATACCTGAAACCACACCGCTCCCACCTCCTCCTTTGGTGTAGTGGTTTTGGCCCCGGTTTAGAATGCAAGTGCCCCTGGGAGAGATATTAGCTTTATCAATCATCATTCTAATGTAAAGAGCAGTCTAGACTTTGCTGACTGCAAGAGAAAACCGGCCTCTGCCATCCTGGTGTCTTCATGCTCAACTTACCGCTTCACAGAAAATTAGAAATGACACAAATCCAAACATTTCCCATTTCCTGTAAAATGAATTAGAGGCCCGTGTTTCAGAGGCCAGTGTAGCCGATTGTTCAGACCAATAGTAAAATTGTTTGCATCGTCTTTTACACTGTAGAACAGGAATGATAATGACAGATAACCCTATCAAGTGTTCTATGCCAGGTACTAATACATGTGTTTTATGGGCATTAACTCATTTAACCCTCATTGCGACCGTATAAGTATTATTATTTCCCCCATCTTACAGATGTGGAAACTGAGACTTAGAGATTTAAGTGTTGTGTCCTAGGTCACCCGCTGGTGAAATGCAGAGCCAGGATTTAGCCCAGCACTATCTGATACCAAACTCCTCTTCCTTCCATCTCTTCTGAGGAATTGGCTGAGGGCGAGCCGGCAGAGTGGGCTTTCAAAGGTGGACAGTGTATAATGACTGAAAGGATTGTAGAATGGGCTTCATCAAAGCCTAGTAGTCGAGAACAGAATGTATGTGTGTTAGGGGGTCACGGGCTGGATTGATAGCCTGGCTTTCCTGAAGGTAGGCACTGTATAAAATCTAGCAAGTAAATATTACCTTCATGCTTCTTTAGTTTCATTTTTCACTTCTCTTTTCAGCTGTGAAATGTGTTCTTTCCTTCCCAGAAAAAGGTATTTCATAAATATTTGGTCTTACAGTGTACACCCATATCCCTGCTTTTAACTTTGGAACTCAGCCCTGTGTGTTCTCTCTCAAGGTAACAAATTCTCCTCATGCCAAATGGAGACCATTTGGAATTCTGACTTGGGGAACTGGAAGGTGGTGGGAGTCTGTCTTTCTCTTCTATTGAAGGCTTTGATTCCCCTGATAAAGGTACTCTTCCTTCTCTCCCCATCTGCTTCCATGGTCATTTTTACCTCTTGTCTTTTCTTCCTCCCTCTTCTGGCAGGCAGCAGCCACATGCCTGGGTTTTTTTTGTCACTGTTTCTCTACAGCATTGTGTTTGCATATGCAATGCGCATCTCCCCCCATCCCACTAAACATTAAATGTCTTAAGGAAGAGAACTGTCTTTCCCAGGGGCACCTACATTTTAAACTGGGGCCAAAACCACTACACCAAAGGACAAGGCGGGAGCGGTGCGGTTTGGGGTATTGATCAGGGGACAGAGGGAGGTGTTTTGATAAGACGCAGTGATTTAAAGCACTCCTAAAAGCATCTCTGATTCATGCATTCATTCAACACTTAACTCATTCTGTACTTACTTTCTGCCAGATATTGCAGTGTGCAGTGGTGAACAAAATGTCTTAAGGAAGAGAGCTGTGAACAAGCTCTTTGTGTATAACATGATGCTTTGTATATACAGACATTCAATGTCTATTTAATACTTGGTTTGCTCTAGAAAAGATTGCTTACTGTGACCACAAATATTTCCTTTGGAAGCAATTAAGAGTGCACTGAATTTTGTTAATTACAGTATATTATAAAGATTGAAAAACTTGGAAACTAGACACTCAACAAAAATGTTGGCTAAATAGTAACACTGAGAAAGTATTCCAAGTGCCTCACA
Source organism: Chinchilla lanigera (assembly GCF_000276665.1). Lineage (NCBI taxonomy): Eukaryota > Metazoa > Chordata > Mammalia > Rodentia > Chinchillidae > Chinchilla > Chinchilla lanigera. The sequence continues at coordinate 4,569,776 of NW_004955454.1, read as the reverse complement.
CATAAGAAATCATCTCATCCTCAGAACGACCCTGTGAACATGTTACTATTATTCCCATTTTATAAGTGAGGAAACTAAAGCACAGAAATGTTTATTCACTTGCCGGTGTTTCCACAAAATGATAGAAGCCCTGGGATTTGAATCCCAGCAGCTATCTTCAGAGTTTATGCTTTGCCACTAGATTAATAAACTAGGGTACATTCATACAAAGAAATCCAATCCAGGTGTAAATAATATTAAGGAGGAATGTTAGTGGCATGCAAAAAGACTACACCAGAGGCAGGGTGATCTCAAATTTGAGACCAACCTGGGTACCCTAGTGACTTGGTAAGACCTGTCTCAAAATAAGAAAGGCCTGGAGGTGTAGCTCAGTGCAAAGGTTTTGGGCTCAATCTCCAGTGCCACCAAAGAAAGTAAGAAAGAAAGAAAGAAAGAAAGAAAGAAAGAAAGAAAGAAAGAAAGAAAGAAAGAAAGAAAGGTGCTTGAACTAAGGAAAAGACTACTACAAAAGGTCACACCATAATGTTGACAGTGGCTTCTCTGGGAAGTAGGGTTACAGGTACCAGGCAGGCACTTTACCTCCAGGCAGAGAGATCTCACCCCACTGCCTAGCCAGGAACAGCACCTCCAATGTATCTGTCTGGATTTACCCTTGCATCAAAGCCCCGCAGTGTCCCTGCCTTTCCCCTCTCTCTGTCTACCCCAACCACCATTTAGCCCTAAATGCTGCCACCTACCTGCAAAAGCTACCTGTCCAGTGTCTTAGCCACTGCGTTTTCCTCATTGTATCCCAAGATACTTAGTTCAGAGACTTTTGTTTTTGTTTTTTTGTTGTTTGTTTGTTTTGGTACCAGGAATCGAGCTCAGGACCTTGGGCTTGCCAGGCAGGTGCTTGTGCCACAGCTATATCCCCAACCCCCAGGATGCCTAGTTCAAACACCAGCCTCTTTGTGGAGCTAGGAGAACCAAGATGCTATGGTTTGTGTCTGCATGTCCCCCCAAATCCCCATGCAGTCATGGGGGTGTTTTTAGAGTTTTGATTCGTGGTTGTGAGTGCTACACTGCCCTGGGGTCGCTAGTTTGCATATGCAAGGGAGAGGAAGAGGCTGCTTGCTGCCACTCCTTTTTTGATCTTGCTACTTTTGCTGTTTTTTGCTGCCATGAATTGTTGCCTTGTGCCACGGGCCACTCTGCCTTGGAGCCAGCCAAGTACGGACTGAAACCTCCACAAACTGTAAGCTAAATAAACCGTTCCTTCCTTAATTTTGGGCATCAGGTATTTTGTCTCAGCAATGGAGAAAAGTAACCAAGACACAAGGTAATGGGTTAATTTTAACAGTGACCTAGGACTATGTTTCACTCTTTCATTCTAACCTGTAGGATTACTTGTAGAAAAAGGTGGGCATTTCAAACCAGAGAAAAGTGACTGGAACACCAAGAGTAGGAAAAAATGAGTCAGACAACCCACCTTCTAGTAGGCTACTTTCTTTACCTCTCTGCCTAGGGCCCCTGAGGACCATAGCCCTGCCAAAGAGAATTTCATTTTACAGGTTTACAATGGTAACTAAGATACTCACTTTCTTGCCCAAAATTGTTTGCCCAATGTAATGGTGGAATACACTGTGTCAACTTGAGAAGTTTAGAAGTTTAATAAAGCACTCAGGGGGAGCCAGGACGCTTACTTTGTAAACATCTTCATCCTGTGCAAGAGGAGGGCATGGAGATTGGGTGAGCCTTGCCCTAGGGGGTGTTAGCCTGTGGACAATATAAGGGAGGGGAAGAGGCTTGTTCTTGCTTCTCCCCTTTTGCTCTTACTGCTTTTGCTGTCTTCTGCCACCTCGAACTGTTGCCCTTGTTCCGGGGCACCCTGCCTTGCAGCCAGCTGATTATGGACTGAAACCTCCACAAACTGTGAGCTAAATAAACCTCTCCTTCTTTAATTTGAAGGGTCAGGTAGTTTGTCTCAGCAACGAGAGAAAAGTAACTAAGACACGCAGTAAACGGCAGAATTGGGGACTTGAAACCAGGCCTACACTAATCCACTGCTACACAAGACATTTCAAGCCCTACAAGTGAAGTGGAGTGGAGAGAAAGACCTCAGGAAAAGCCCCCCAAGTCACAGTTCATCGACTGAACAGGGTGCATGACCCTTATTCTTTTGCAAGGCTCATTGTAATGCCAGTGCCTTCACCACCCTCGTCCATCTTTAAGAACCCCTGCTGGTCAACTTCTCTTACATCTAAATCTTGCCTCCTGGTGCCTTCCTATAGAAACCATTCAATAGACTAGATCGTGCCAACCCAGTAGCTATCTATATATATATTGCATTCAAGGAAAATTCTCCTTGCAGCTCAGCCCCAATTTCAGTCCCAAGGGGAAGCCAGAGTGTTTGGATGTGAGGGGAATTCAGTCCTCATTCTACAGCAGCCTAAACTGCTAGATAACTACATCATTGTGGAAACATGACTACCCTTGTGATTTTCAGCAAAACCTAACCCCCAAAGATAGAAAGTAGCAGATGGCTTCTGGCCTGCTCCTAGGGACTGGCTTTCCTACTGGGAGAATGCATATACCATGATTCAAATTGTAGTGCTCGCTTTCTAATTCTGCAAGTCCATGGTCCGAGCTAATCACATAACTAGTCTACACCCCTGTTTTCTCATATGCAAAATGGAAATATATGGCCTTGTCTCCTGGGATTCGTTGTAAAAGGAAGCTGATATGGAGCAAAGACCTAAACTGTGAAAGCGATACTATTAAATACTTCTTCAGACCCTGAGAAACATGGTTTCATATGGGGAAACTGCTGAGCCCCAGGACCCTTCCATCAGGCCCAAACCCAGTCCAATACTCTGTCATTTCTCGCAGAACTCAAAACCCATCGCAAAGCCGAAGCCTCTCTTAAGCATATTCATTTCCTAGGGCTGCCATAACAAATCACCACTGACTGGGTGGTTTAAGCAGAAATGTATTCTTTCACATTAGAATTTCTCAACTCAGTCTGGGTCATGCTGCTTTTAGTGGGTATAGGAGAGAATCCATTCTTTGCCTTTTCTTACTTCTGGTGCTGACAGCATTCCTTGACTTGTAGCCAAATCATTCCAATCGTCATCTCTGCAGTCACACTGCCTTCTCTCTTGGCTGTCAAATCTCTACTTCACTCTTATAAGACATTTGTCAATGGATTTAGAGCTCACAAGATCATCCAGGATGATATCTTTATCTCAAAATTCTTAAATTACTCACACCTACAAAGATTCTTTTTCCAAATAAGCTAATAGTCACACATTTTGGGGTTAAGACCTGGATATACCCACCATTCAACCCACTATACTAACTTAGTATACACTAATGTTCCTTCACCCTATTTCATTTGACTCTCAAATCCAACATCTAAGAGTTCCTGAAATTTTGCAAACTCTCTCAATCTCAGTTCCTTCATTTATGAAATAAAAATTATGACCATATGTTAAGACTTAAATGAGTGGTACATACCTCCAACATATTTGCTGGGCTACAGAAGGTAATTCTTTCCCTCAGTATTAATCTTATACATGTAACAGCTCTGTGGGTTAAATATTTTCTGTTTGTTTGTTTACTGTACTGGAAATTTAACCCACTGTCTTCACACTGAGCTACATCCCCAACCCTTTTTATATTTTTTAATTTTGAAATAGGAGCTTCTCTTGGTTACTTTTCTCTCGTTGCTGAGGCAAAATAGCCAATGTCCAAAATTAAGGCAGGAAAGGTTTATTTAGCTCACTGTTTGTGGATGTTTCAGTCCATACTCGCTGGCTCCAAGACAGAGTGGCACATGGCAGAGGGCAACAGTCACGGCAGGGGAAAACAGCAAAAGCAACAAGAGCAAAAAGGGAAGGAGCAGCAGAGAGCAAGCCTCTTTCCCTCCCCTATATTGTATGCAGGCTGCCCGCCCCAGGGTGGGTGTAGCACTCACACCCATAATCCCAGCATTGGACCATGAGTCAATCAAAAACTCCAGAAGCTGGCCCCATGATTGCATGAGGCTTTGGGGGGATATCTAGACACAAACCATAACAGGTCTGACTAAATCGCTAAATTGTCCAGGCTGGGATTGAATTTTCAATCTTCCTGCCTAAGCCTCCCAGAGTTCTGGGATTACAGGCATGCTCAGCTTCAGCTCTTTAATTATGGAATGCTTGGAGAAGTTAAATAACTTGACCAAAGCAACTAGGATTATGTTTTGAAGATGACAGCAAATTTATAATGCATTCAAACAAAGCTAGGAGGAATGGAGAGAATGTTAATAAAACTAGTTAGAAAAGGAAGAAAACAGGCAGGTGTGGACCTGACTGTAACCCTCCAAACTCATGCTCTATGCCCTTTCTAATTCCTTTACTGTCTCAGCTATTCCAGACCAATTCAAAAGGTGTTCACCTGAGTTATACAGAAAATTTTTTCTCAAGGGAGGCTGGGAAATGTGCTCTTCCTTTCCTAACCAGTCTTATTACCATTCTTTCCTCTCCTCCTAGCTTTGTTTGAATGCTTTGTAAGTTCTTTGCCATCTGCAAAACACAATCCTGAGACTAAACACCTTTCTCTGGCCATCAGAAATTAGCTGCCAACTCTCTTGTTCTACTCAGAACTGTCCCGTTAATATAACTCTTGGTGGTTTTACTTTCCTTTGATGTTTCATCTGACATTTAATCTATAATGTCTTCTCTCCCTGACCCTCGGTTCTCCTGCTTACTCATGGATAATAACTGAGAGCACAGATCATATTTGTGCTTGAGATGATTCTTTCCCAAGTGGCTACTTGGCGTGCATCCCTCTTAAAATTCCACAGTATTCATCTTCTGCTTTTCCATAATACTAGACCAGTGCTGTTTATAGAGTACCACCCATATCAACTTCTAGTATAATCTACTTAGTAAGAATATTCTGTTTTCCTCATCTTTTGAGCACATGGAAGAATACACTTCTCAACAACTCTACATTTGGACACAATTATTAGACAAGTTCTGACTCAGGAAATGTAACTAGAAGGGACATGTGTCACTTCCAGTTGGGGTGATTAAAATAAAACAGTATAATTCTCCTCTTTTTCCTCTCTGCCACATAATTCAGAGAGTACAGCTACAAAGGAGAGGCAGCCATCAGCCTGAATCCTTCAGTGACTTTGTGAACTAGAACCTCCCGTTGACCACCCCCACTGTATTTTATTGTATTAAACTCTAACAATTTGGAAGTGATTGCCACGGCATACTGTTGCCTATCCTGACTGGCAGACTCAATAACGTGTGATAAGAGAGTTTTCAAGTTCCATTCGAATCAGCGTATTATCAAACAATGATAGACAAGTTGTAACTCTGATGACATTGGGATGTAGTGACATTGATACTTATAGTTTGTGTAGCTTATAATGTTTTTTATTTGTTCTAAATAAATAAGTCATGGTATCCATTGCAACTGATTCCACAAACAAAATACCCCACAACATATTTTCCTCTTAAAATCTGCAAGAAATGTAGACATCCTTATGCCTCTATTTATACTAAATAGTTTATGCAAACTAATCTTGTGCAGATGAATCAAGAATATGTCAACAATTTCCCAAGTCGGCTCCACAAGTGTTTAGAATAGCTTAGGGCATCTTCAGTGTACAAGTAACACCCTTGGCCATGACTAGCCTAATAGAGTCCATTTCCAGCTTTCATATTGTTGTGGTCTATACCTAGATGTCCCTCAGAAGCCTCATGTGGTCACAGGTGGGGCTTTTCAGAAGTGATTGGATGATGGGGCTTATAGCTGACTTGCTATTAGTCCAAGCAGTCTGGTTGGAAGAGGTGCGTCATAGGGAATATGACCTGGAAGGAGAGATCTCCCTGCCCAGCTCTTTCCTCAACTCATTCTGCTTCCTGGACGCCGTGAGGTAAGCAGCATTCTTCTGCCCAAACCCTGCCATCATGCCATTCTGCCTTGGAGCCAGTCAACTATGGATGGAACCCTTTACAAACTGTGAGCCAAAATAAACCTAACCTCCTTTAAATTGTGGATTTCTGCTATTGGATGTCAGTGACAAGAAAGTGACTAAGACACAGATGGATTCAGTCTTTTACACTGATGGAGTACAACCTCAGAAGAGGCTGGAGCCCACTTGCTGCTTCCAAAACATGTGCAACGTAAAATTTTACAGTCATAGAACAATCTTTCATTTAAATTTCAATTCATATATCTTTTGTTACAGTGTAGTATGATAGTGAGATCAATAAAAGATTTTTAGGCATTAGAATATATTGTATTATTCTAAAATCTTAAGGAGGAAATGAACTATAAATATGTTTCCAAGGAGAAAAAGAAATGATGCAAAATCTTTGACTGCTAAACAACAGGGCTTTTATATAATTTTGAAAGAATAATAGAACATATCAAATAGAGTGTTTATATTTCATTGGAGACTTTTAAGGAATGATAGAACAATTTTATTTTAAACTGTCAAGATTTACAAAGCACCAGAAATTGCAGCACTTGCAACCATTTAAACTTATCACGAAAATTTTGGGGTGTCAACTTGAATCTCTATGATGAGGCACCTACTTTTTTCAAAACTCTTTTTTGGGGGATAAGTGAGCAAAGCAGCAAGGAGACCCCTGTTTGGCCGGCACAGGTGAAGGCCCTGGAAGACCCCAGCTCAGTGGCAGGTCCATGGCTAGCACTGCCTCTGAGCACTGTGCAAAATGCTGCTCTGCACAAGGAAGGTCAGTGTCACAGACTTATCGCTTCTCGGCCTTTTGGCTAAGATCAAGTGTAGTGTCACAGACTTGGCAAATAAGTAATGTTTGTGAAACCAGCGCACACATTCAGTTTCCCATTCTCACTCTGTCTTCTGTCCCCAGTGTGATCTTAAACAATTGATCTTCTTTCTAAAAGTTTCTAATCTTCTTGAGATCCTGGGAGAAAGAAATGTGAAGAAGTGTCACATGTCACATTATCCCAGAAGTCAAGAGCAGCATCCTCAGGAGCACCACAATCCACATATTTCTGTGTAGTCTTTCTGAGCCCCAACTATTTGTATTTTATCCCATGGCAGAATCATTGTCTTTTGAAATGTGATTTTAATTCCCAAACACCAAACAGAGCCGATATTGGAACTTTACTACCTCTATCTACCCTTTCAAATTATCCGAGCTTGAGTGTTCTCAGCCCCGAAGGAAATTTGTTCACTTCTATCAGGATTTATGGACAGACCTAAATGTTCCATATTTGTATTTAGAGTTGAAAAGCCAAAAGGTTAGATATTAGAATGAACTCTGGGTTCTAAGCTTGTATCTATTACTTCTGCCTTATATTCTTGAATTCCCTCAATTATATACTGGGAAACTCCCAAGCACAGGGTTCTGGGTACAGAAATGAAACACTAGTGTGAAAATGCTTGGTGGATAAAAGTACAGAAGTAGCAGCGTATTTATTACCAGGAAGATGGAATTTTTTATCCTCTGATAAAATCTGTCACAACACTCAACAATTTCTCCTTTCCTACCTAAATGTCATTAATTCCAACATTTTTCATTTTGTCTCCTTTTCATCTTTGGAAAAAAGAAAACAGCTGGTCACCACTTCTTATATGCAAACCTACTATCTATTTGCAGAAAGGGTATTTGAAACCAATTCTTCATAAATGGAAGTCAAGGTTCTTCAACACCTCTACATTACCCAGTCTACCATTTAAACTTTAATGACCAAATTCTGCCAAATTAAGTTTCAACAGTTTTATCCAAGTAACCATTTGATGCCTGAAATTTTTCCTTGCTGTATCTATGCTTTTAATTAATTCTCCTCTGTAGAGCAGGGTAACAAGCTCCATTTCCTGGGACTGGTCAGTGTTACAGAGTTTTGGGGAGCATTGGGCTAAAAACATTTCCCATCACACAAGAATGTCACTTAAGCCCTCTTCAATAGTTTTTTAAATGCCCAAATCATGAGTTTTAAAAACAAAAACAAAGCAAAAAATCACAGAGGGTGGGGGGAGAGGGATTGTTGTGGAACCTCACAAATCTGCGGGTTAACTATCCAACTGCCAAAGTTATGAATTAATCTGCCACTGGATAACCAAGCAAGTGGAATGAAGGGGTGATGATTTAAATAAAAACTTGGTATTGTCATGCTGTCAACCGCCTCCCAGTAGACAACATAGTACCTGCCATTCTGCACTAGTCAGTGTAAATTCCACCCATGGTTCAGAAGTAGTCTCTGTATACACACATATAGGCACCTACTACCTATGTAATCTTTCACAGGAACCCAAAATCTGTAATTTCCAGCCCAGGCACAAGGATGCTCACTCTCTCCCCATGGAGCCTCATGATTCAAAGTCATCCTTCATTGCTTCTCCCTGCCCACACACAAATTGCCAACCTTTGTCCTTAGCATTTATCTGTCAGGCTCCTACCCACCCTCTATGACCCAGCTCAAGGGTTATGCATCACTGTAGCAATTCAGAAGATCATCAATACTTACTTCAAAAATTTTTACTCTCATAGGATGGAAAACACAGAAGAAATGGACAGATTCCTAGATACATATGAATCACCAAAGCTGAATTAAGAAGATATAAAAATCCTGAAAAACCCAGTATCAGTCAATGAAATTGGAAACATAATAAAAAATTTACCAACAGAGAAAAGTCTGGGTCCTGATGGATTCACAGCTGAATTCTACAAGAAATTTAGAGAAGATTTAATACCAATTCTTCTCAAACCCTTTAATGAAATAAAAATGGAAGCAATTCTCCCTAACTCATTCCTGGAGGTAAATATTACCCTGATATCAAAACCAGAGAAAGACCCAACCAAAATAGAGAACTATAGGCCAAACTCCCTAATGAACATAGATGCAAAAATACTCAATACAATACAAGCTAATAAAATGCAGCAAATTATCAAGAAGATTATATACCATGACCAAGTGGGATTCATCCCAGGAATGTGGGGATGGTTCAATGTATGCAAATCAACAAATGTACTACATCATACCAACAGAGCCAAAGACAAGAATCACATGACCTGGTACTTTTATATAATGGAATATTACTCAGCTATAAAGAAGATAAACTCGAGGTTTTTATAGGTAAATGGTCACAACTAGAGACCATACTCATAAGTGAAATAAATCAGACCTGCATGTGTAAGCAACGTATTGTCTCACTACTGTGAGAACCTGAAGGAGTGAATAAAAACTAGGAGGTATGATAGACATTGTGAAATGAAAGGAAAATGCTCAAAAGTAAAGGGCAACTGGGGTGTGGGAAAAGAGAAGGGAAAGAAGGGGAAATTATGTATGTATGTATGTACATACAGGATAGCTAACATAGTTGTACTACTGTCTTCTATTGCTTTACTGAAAGGAACAGTTAATGATTACTTGTTTGATCAATATTGCGTGTCTGTATTTGTTTTCCTGAGAAACCACTTTGTAGATATCACACATAATACAACAACCATTGTTAATTTCCTACCACTTTGTCTATAACTCTGTATCATTTGTATTGTTCCTATGCTATTTTGTAAATGGATGTCTGTTTGTTAATATGTTTTCCTTCTTTTATTTTTAAAATAAATTTTAAAAAAGAATCACATGGCCATCTCAATAGATGCAGAAATAGCTTTTGATAAAAATCCTACAGAAAATTGGAATAGATGGATTTTTATTTTTATTTTTAAATTTTTTTTTTTGGTTTTTCTCCGGTACCGGGAACCGAAGAAATAGATGGATTTTTACCTCAATCTGATAAATGTCATCTTTGACAAACCAACAGCCAGCATCATACTAAATGGGCAAAAACTGAGCGCTTTTACTTTAAAATCAGGAACAAAACAAGGATGTCCACTGTCACCACTCCTATTCCATACAGTTCTGGAAATATTAGCCAGAACAATTAGACGACAGAGAAATAAAAGGAATAATGATAGGAAAGGAAGAAGAAAAATTATCATTATTTGCAGCTGACATGATACTCTACATGGAAAACCACAAAAACCTAGAATTAATAAACAAATTCAGTAGAGTAGTTGGATACAAAGTCAACACTCAAAAATCAATAGCGTTGCTGTACACAAACAACAAACAGACTGAGGGAGAAATTAGGGAAAACACACCTTTCATAATAGCATCAAAAAAATGAAATACTTAGGAATCAGTCTAACAAAGGAAGTAAAAGATCTATTCAGTGAAAACTACAATATTTTAAAAAAAAGAGATCAAAGAGGATTTCAGAAAATGGAAAGATATTCCTTGCTCATGGATAGGAAGAGTAACGTGAAAATGACCATACTCCCCAAATTGTTATACAGATTCAAAGCAATCCCAATCAAAATACCATTAGTATACCTCACAGATTTACAGAAAATATTCCTAAAATTCATCTGGAACCAAAAGAGACCCAGAATAGTAAAAACAATCCTGGGCAACAAAGGAAAGGCAGGAGGCATCACAATCCCTGACTTGAAATTATACTACAAAGCTACTCTGATAAATCAGCATGGTATTGGCAAAACAACCAGATCTGAGGATCAATGGAACAGACTGGAAGATGCAGCCACAACCCCAAACACATTCAGCCACCTTATCTTTGACAAAGCGGTCAATCATGTTCATTGGAAGAAAGATAGCTTCTTTAATAAATAGTGCTGGAAAAACTGGCTCTCCACATGCCAAAGACTAAAACTAGACCCTTGTCTACCACAATGCACTAAACTAAAGTCAAAATGGATTAAAGATCTAAACATAAAAATAGAAACACTAAATCTACTGGAAGAGAAAGTAGGTAGAAATCTTGAAGACATAGGGGTAGGCAGAGAGTTTGTGAACAAAAACCAAACTGCTCGGGAAATACTTCAAAAAATCAACAACTGGGATCTCATCTTATTGAATAGTTTTGCACATCAAAAGAAATCACCAACAGAGTAAAAAGAAAACCCATGAATTGGGAAAAAATTTTAGCCAAAGGATTTTAGCCTCAGACAAAGGATTTCTATCTAGAACATATAAGAAATTTTTTAAAAATCAGGCCTCCAAAATCAAA
>NW_004955454.1:4505288-4558042 GCF_000276665.1 Chinchilla lanigera | reverse complement strand
ATATATATATATATATACCTATGTATATATACATACACAAGAGAGCTAAGATAATTGTGCTACTAATTTCTGTTGGTTTATTGAAAGGAACAGCTAATGTTTAATTGATCAATCTTACATGCCTATATCTGGTCATCTGAATAAACACTTTGAAGATACCAATATGTAATACAGCAACCCTTGTTAGTTTCCTATCACCTTGTGTTGAAATTCTATATCATTTTTATCATTTTTGTGTTGTTTTGTTTATGTCTTTGTTTTTGTTATTTTGCTTTTGTTCTTTTCCCTTTAAAACAAAGCAAAAAAGAGTCATGGATCAGGCTCCTTTTCCTCTGTGCTCTCAAAGAGGCTTTCAGTTACCTCTATCAGAGTGGTAGTTACATTGGGGCAGTCATTCATTCGTCGTCTGCATCCCCAGTGATCTTTGAGTATCTCAAGGGCAGGAACTTGGTCCTACTTACCTATACATTTCCTTTACCAAGAATAGTGTTTGTTGCCTGTGAAGTGGTTAATAAACATTGAATGAATGAATGGGTGAATGAATGAATGGGTGAATGAGCAAATGAATGCTGCATCAATCAATCTCTGGAGATCCTAGGGAGTTAATTCAAAGGATTATGTTGCTCATGATGCAATTTCAGGCATATTGCAGGCTGGTAGAGGAGAAATTTTGGATCCAAGAGACATGCCCTACTTCCTTCAATCATTTCACAGAAGTCTCTACATGAAAGGCCGGCCTCGAGCTGGGAGATAATGCTCCTGGAAAATCTCCCTGGTAGGTTACCCAGGGAGATTAGTTCAAAGGGAGGTTGCTTCACTTGTCCTCTCATCATTGTTCACTCACTTAGCTAAACAGATCCTTTACTAGGGGTCTGGGAACCTGCACTAAAGTGTTGGTTCCTGTTTTCACATTAAGAGGTCCAAGTTATGTGCAAGGGGCTATCTTTAAACTGCATAGACCATCATTCACAGCATCTGTCTTTTCTAATTTCCAGGTTAACTTACATACATTTTCAGTCTTTGCAGTGGCTAATGTACCATCTGTAACACCCAGATCTACCATATCTTTTGCCCAGCATCTGTCTTTGACAAGCTCTTTATGACAAAATTCACGTTGAAGGATCTCTCCATCAAAAACACCTGGGCCCGGGACAGTCAGGGTGGTGTTGTGTTGGTGGACTGGATCCATATGGAAGTGACTTAGATAAGAGAAAAATCAGATCAAGTGACAAAAAGGTGAAATACAATGCAAGCCAGAGCTGTCCTACAATAACTAGAAATAAAATAGACATTTGAAGCTGTATTATCATTGCTTGTCAAATCTGCCCAGCAAACCCCTAGAATGCTATTAGGCCTAGGTTCAGCTTTCTCCAGGAATAGTTCCTGAATCATGTCACAATGTTTTCCTTTTATGTTTTGTTGGTTTATCAAAAACTTTCCAGGGGCTGGGGATTTAGCTCAGCGGCAAAGCACCTGCCTGCCAAGTGCAAGGTCGTGAGTTCGGTTCCCGGTACCGGAGAAAAACCAAAACAAACAAAAAAAAAAACTTTCCTAAAATACATCGCTTATTTGAAAACAGGACTTTGTATCTTAAGTGCCTGAGCATACCAGAAATAAGAAAGAAGTACCTAAGAGGCAGGGATAAGAACTTAATGTCCATGAGCAATAATGAGGACTGGCTGAGCTGAAAAGTTTTGATGTCACCCTTTCTGTAAGGGCTCAGCTATTCAGTAGTTGAATTAAGTGATCACCCACGTGGTGTCATGTAATTAGAAAAGTCACCCTACCTCTCAGGTAGCTATAGTTTCATCAAAGTGCCATAGTGACTCAAATTCTAGAAATGGAAATCCAATCTTTAGGTTAAATAGCAAATCATTAAGTACCCTATTTAGAGTGCAATATCCCCATGAAGAAGAAGTCTTCAAGTCTCTAAATCACTAACAGTGCAATATAAATTATTTTGCCATATTTCTTCTCCCCAGTACCTAAGGGACCTGGGTCCTGTGAGGGCATAGTTTTGTCCTTCTTTGTCTGAAGTTTTTGGATGGGAAGGAGAAGGGGAACAGAGGAAGAAAAAAGCTTATGTGACAGAAAAGAATATCAAAATATAGAACCAAGGGTACCAGAAATCCCTTTGCTTGCTGCACAATTTTTCCTAGGACCATGGATACCTAGACCAGTGATGACAAACCTTTTACAGACAGGTGCATAAACTGCAACCCCAGACCTACTTATTTATCACAAAGTGCCAGCGCTGCCACTAAACCTAAGTACCAAGGTTTTAATTGAAAAAAAAAAAAAAACTCATACGTTAACATCTTTTGCCTTAAAAGAAAAACACATAACATGTGTGCCCTAGGTGTGCCACCTCTGATCTAGAATGGGTGCCCAAACTGCTGGCTTGTCCAGGTCACACTGAGGGCAGCGGGATTGTCTTGCACCACATATAAAATGTGTCAGCTAGTTCATCTACATAATAGCCAAGCTTTCTTAATTTTGTATACTTTAACTTATTAAATTATTTATGACCTAATACAGGCCCAAAATTAATAATGTATAAGAAAATTTACACATCTGCTTAATAATAATAAATCCTATCTTCCCAGTACATGCACATGCGGGTAGATTGAAATACTATTTTTGGTAATTGCTGCCTTTTATTTGCCATGTCCATTAAGTGCATATAAGGCAGGCTCAGGAGGCAGAGTCAGCTCTGCAATGTGCCCTCCGCAGCGTTCCGTTGCTGTCCATGCACCTGGTGCTCAAGCACCATTCAGTGGGGTCAAGAAAAAGATCACTAAAATAATCACACAATAAGTTTAGAATTTATGATCTTGTGGGATCACATTAGTAGCTTTCCAGGGCCACTTATTGCCTCTGAGCTGTAGGTTGAACAGGTCTGATCTAGAAGGGGGCTGGGGATTTAGCTCAGCGGCAAAAGCGCCTGCCTGGCAAGGTCGTGAGTTCGGTTCCTGGTACCGGAGAAAAACAAAAAAAAAAAAAAAAAAAAATAGAAGAATCCTATTTTCTGGTAGGTTAGCCCATTTAGCTCAAAATTTAATGCACCTATGAATCACCTAGGGATCTTGTTAAAATGCATATTTTTCTTTCCCTTCCTTCCTCCTCCCTGCCTTCGAAGTGCTGGGGGTGGGATTCAGGTCCTTGAGTGTGCGTGAGGCCAGTGCTCTAGGACTGAGATACATCTAAGCCTTAAAATAGCATTCTGATTTAGCGGAGCTGGGTAGCCCTGGGATTCTGCATTTCTTACAGGCGAGACACATGCTGCTACCCTAACCATACTTTGAGAAGTAGGCAGCTGCACAGACAACTAGTGTCTTCAAAACTTTGCACTGCTCATCCAGCAGGATTTAATTGAATCTTGAACCAAAATAAGTCCTTCCCTGACTGGTACAGTGGAAAGAACCAGTTCCGCAGTGCACCGCAGCTAATCTGCACAAAGTAGGGAATCAAGTCCCTTCCAGGACAGTCACATCTGGGTTAGGACCATTCCACCCCACCTTCCCCACCAGAGCCCCAAGGTCATTTGGGTGTACTTGATACCATTTGAGAAACATTTTCAAGGCTGAGTTGGGTTCTAAATACATTTTAACTCTCAACTAACTCTGAATAATAATGAAAGAATGGCTGTCAGCAAATGCCAAGCTTAGTACACCGCTTGATATGCCAGTAATAAAGGCAACAGAAATTCTACCATTTCACATCAACATGTGTAGAAGATTAAAATTCCTTGCAAGCCTACCAAACAACGAAGTCTTTCTTCTCTCTCCATTTTAAAGAATGCAAGGAGGTAAGAGTATACAAGTGACTGGCAGATTCATCTATCTCATGATGTGCTCCAGTCATTGGCAGAAAACATATTTACTCCTATGCACAGATGCAGCTGGATACTCAGGGAGCTCTGGCTGGTGGAATGTTGCCTACGATGAACTAGACAACTCTCCAGAAAGCAAGATAACTCAATGCTGCCTGGAGCAAGAACTAGCTCCTCAGGACACACACACCAAAGATGACCCATAAGAACATTTTGGAAAATATGGGAAATTAATAAAAAGTGTCTTTAGGATCCTCTTGCTTCTTGTGTGGAACCTTTGCCTTGGCTTTTCCCAAAGCTGCCTTCCACAGGCAGCTAAACCTTTCTGTCTATAGCTCAAGTAGCTCCTCTGTGGTCTATTTCTCCCTTCCTGGTAAGAAGTTAGCTGGTCATTACAAGGTTATCTGATAAAAGCTTAAGATATTACCCTTTTTAGGGCACTTGCTTTTAAAAGCTAGGACAGTATGCAGGGTGAAAATATAACCCAGGATACAAATGTCTTCTCATTGTTCATTTTCTTAGCTCTTAAAAGTTAGAGGCTGGGGCAGCATCCTCAAAACACGTTATTCCTTCTCTGTTGCTTAAATAACCAGAGAGCCCCTTGCAGGCCCAACTGTGAGGGGCTCTACTTGCCCCCACCCTAGCTCCCAGTTCTTCATTCCTTCTGGCAGTCCTACTCTGTCATGCTTGGGATCCTGTGTGTCTCCCAAAAAGGCTCATCGTATTGAGGACTTGGTTCCTGATGGGCTTTGGAAAGTGACTGGATCATGGGGACTCTAATTTCGTAATTCATTCATAAGATCATAATTTAATGGCATTAATGAGTGTTGATAGGAATAAGAGCTGAGGCCTAGTAGAAAGGAATGGATCATGGGGACATGGCCTTGAGGACTATATTTGGCCCCTGGACCCTTTCTTTCTTTTCTCTGTGCTTTCCAGATGCCATGAACTGAGTAGCTCTGCTCCACCATGTGCTTTCCTCTTTGATACACTGTCTCACCACAGGCTCATAAACAAAGGAACCATTCAGCCATGGACTGATCCCTCCGAAATCGTGAACCAAAGTAAACTTTTCTCCTTTAAATTTATGTTCTCAGATATTTTGTCATAGTGACAAAAAGCTGACTAACGCATGTAGCTAAGAGAAAGGTGGCTTTCTGGACCGGATCTATGTGGCGTCACTTCAAATTTCAGCTGCAAGCTTTTCATGCAAGTAAACATTATTTCCACAAAGCATTAAATTTCACAGGATATAAATGCAGCACTTTTAATTTGAGAAGTCATAGCTTTTGAGCTAGAAGAGTCCTTGAGAACCGTCCCTGTTTACCAATAAAGAAAACAAATTCTAAAAGTTGTTAAAATAGAATAGATGATTCTTAAGGGAGCAACGTTAGGACTGGAATCATCCTCCTTCCCTGCAACAGAAGAACCACAGTGTCTAGCCTGAAGGAAAAAGACTTAAATCACAACCAAAGTGATTCAGATTCAGCGTAGAGGAGAACTTGCTGGTAATGAAGATGATTAAATACTAGAACAGACAGCCACCGGGAATTGTGAAACTGTCCTCCCTGGAGATCTGTTAAAATAGGACAGTTAACCATCTGTCTGAGATGGTTTAAGTACAGTCCTGCCTTGGAGGTAGAAAAATAATGGGATGATTTCCTCATCTGTCGTATTTTGGGGTTTTATGCTCATACCTGTGTGCAGGTATGATGAAGGGGATCCCAAGTTGAATCTGAGTTGGGTCATCCATTGGGATTTGGATGATCCAAGTTGTTGAGAGGGTGGGAAGCTCACAGGGCTCTGTATGAGGCAGGAAGGTTCCTGCATGGAAGAGGTTTGTGCTGAGGTTTCTGGGGAGAAAGAATGGGATTGTAAGAAACAGAGATATCTATTTCCTGAGACTCCACCACCCCTTGGGGCCCTGTGTAGCACCACCCTACCCACTCCCTGCCATGTGACAACAGACTACAGCCTATGCGGGCAGACTAAGGACTCATGCACACTTGCCCTGCTTGGTTTCCAATGCAAAGCCTAACACCCACTACGATCAAAGAGTGTCTTCAAAAAATTCAAAATGGCTCTGGCCAAGTGAAACTTTCAGAAAAAGCCTCTTTCAAGACTCTAAAGTGGGCGAAGTTTTGGAGCAGCAAGAAACATTGCCTTGGAACAGCCATCTGCATCCTTTGTCAGACCCCAGCACGCTCAGTGGGGCGACAGGGAGCCCCTGCCCTCTCCACAGTTGAGTCTCCGTGCACCAGCAGGGGGCGCGCTCAACCGAAGTAGACCACCTGGCCACCAGCAGTTTCTAATCTGAACCTTGATATTCCAAACTTTAGGGCTTTTAGCACCACCTTTGAGAGTCAGATCTCTTCCCCTTTCACCTTGCTAGTTCCCAAGTCTTCTTTCCCTTTCCCACAACGTTGCGTTAGGTTTCCATAGCATCCTGTACTTTCCTAGTTATATTTACACACAGAATGAAAGTCACCTGTTTGCACATCTCTCTGCCCTTTCAATCCGTGCGTTCCTTGCAAACAGGGACTATATATCATTCACCAGTACATCTCCAGAGCCTGATACATCGGAGGCACTCAGAAAAATATTAGTTGAATAAATGAATGAATGAGAAACTATGAACTTTAATAACCCTAGATGGTCCATTACTTTAAAGTAACTAGATATCTACCCAGCATTTCACACTGGCTTTGTTTTTGAGCTTGTGAGTTTGGGGGTTAAAGGAAGGAAGGATCATTAGGGGTTATTTAATGACTTTCGTGTTAGTCTCTAAGCCCTGTCTGAAGACTTCTGCTGGGCTGGTAGCTCAGATCCAGCTTCAGCCTGTCCACCTCTGAACAAGTCTGGCTATGAGAAAGCTCTTCCTTAGGGCAAGGAGTCTCTATCCCTTGGAAGTCTTCCTTGTAATTTTAATTCAGCTCTATCGCATCACTCAGAGAAAGTTCTCTCTATTCCATGCCCTAGAAAGGCATAAAAGAAGGAACATCTCGAAATCTCAGTGTCATCATATGTATAATGGGAACAATATTACCCAGGGATATGGTATGAGTCTCACCAGCATGAGTTCATATATTCCAAAGGTCTAAGACATCACACATTTTCAAAAGGTAGCGGTTATTATTAAGAATTTTAATGTAGTTAATGTCTTCCACCCCTTTCCATGAATCTTTTCTTCTCTAAGCCAAAATTTTCTCATCCTCTTTATTTTCAAACAGTGGTTTTCTCAAAATATGCTACCAGAATTAAGCGTGTTTTCCAGGGCTGTGCAGCCAGAACAAGGAAAACCATCACAGCCTCTGTTTGGGGCACTGCACCTTCGTTAGAGGTGCCACTGTTTCCTTTAGCTCCATTAGCAGCTGCGTCTTCTGGTCTACTGGGCATCTATTGGGCATTTAGACCATGATGGTCTCATCTCTCTAGCCGGATAATTGCTAGGGATTTGACTTGAGCAGTGACTCAAAATGAGGAAGAGCTGGAATTTCGCTCTTGTTTTCCTTCTCTGTTTTAAAATGAGATTTTCAGACAAATATTGTCCTTTGGACTATAGCATGAGTACAGTTCAAAGCCTGAAGATGATGCCTTACATCCCACAAGGAGAATGTAGGACCCTGGGAGACATTTAGGGTGGAAAGGTAAGAGTGAAGCTCAATTTTTCAGTAACAGGATATAGTGAGGCTTTTGTGCTTTGAGTGTATAAAAGTATCCTGGGTTTGGAGGGGAAAGGGATTAGTGTTCTGGCAGCCAGGAGTGTCAGATGCCTGAGCCCTGCACCCACATTCCAGGCTTGTATCCCAGACACAAGAATACGGAGGGGCCGAAGATGCTGAGTGACATCATGGAAGTATCTACGTCAGGAAAGAGGAAGGGGCCCATCTGGACACAGAGATGGAGCCCCACTTATTACAGGGGATCTTGTCCACACATTCCTAATGGTTCCCTATAAATTGAGGATGGAGGATCCCAACAACTCTAGATTAGCAGAACGGCCTCAGCAATGGCTTAGCTACATTACTATGCAGTGCCATGAGTTCACGTGGCATTCTTCTCCACCACCCCCATCTGAAGTTTAAAACCAGTTTGATCAGAATGGTAAACCTTAATTTTTCCCAAAGAAGCCCCCCAAAGCAAGCATTGAAGAGGGAATGTTTAATAGGGCAGGAGATTCCTTTCTCTCTCTCTCTCATTTCCAGCACAAAGGCTTCAGCAATTGTTCAATCAGACCTATTCTACAAATATTTCTGATTTGAAAAGCCACATTCAAATCCTCTATTTCAGACTTCAAGCCCGAGATGGCAGCAGCATGTCAGGGATTTGGAATATGAAGAAAACACAGCCTGATTGTTTGAATCACTCCTGATGTTTTGAGGCACCTGTCCATAATTCAAAGGACAAGACAAGGTCACAAATAAACACTACTGAACTGTGTCTGCTTTCGTGGGTTCTGCATAAAAAAAATCTTGCAGCCCCAGTGAACACCAAACAAGTGTAATGGGTTGGTTTAATTCACACCTGAACACCCACAGACACACTCACCTAATAACATGCCTGTTTCCGGCAGGTTTTTATGCTTGTCAGTTATTCTGAAACATCAACTGTCCTCCTCTTGACTTCAGCTAAAGTAGAGATGCATTTGGTAGGTTTAGTTAGGAAAGCAAGAAAAATCAAGATGCTACCTTTTTTAAAAAAAATCTTTTTCCAAGAATAATAGAGGTCAACCACAAAAGGTACTGTCCATAAATGAGAGCATGAGTGAGCCTCTTGACTGGCTGTGCTAACTGCCCCTGGGATGGGAATCAACAATGTTACAGGTGACAGAGTGATTGGTGTTCATTTTAGTAACTGTCCATGACGCTGAGGGTGATGTGGGTCAGATATAAACACTCACATGAGACCTAAAAGGGAAACGTTCAAGCAGAGATGGATGGATGTTTGGAATGACAGGAATTTTCCCAGACTGTGCCCAAGAATATGCCCACAATCTCCAGGTATAAAGAGTCCAGTGAGTAGTACCTGCCACACACCTATGCCAACCTTCCCAATCTCCCAGCATGGAGGAGCTCCAGATGAGAGCTTGGGATTACATTCTTGACCCCAAGCCAAACACACACACACACACACACACACACACACACACACAAAGAGCAACATGTTTGTCCCAGGATGGAGAAATAACAAATGTGATTATCACATATTCCTGGTAAGATTAAATAGAAGCTGCCCAGGGTGGCCTTTTTTTCTCCTTGCAGTCCCACTGCTTTTTGGGAGATCAGCATTCTTGGGGCATCTCAGGAAGGAATGAGCAGTTTGGAGAATTCCTTAAGGAAGTTTAGAAAAAAAAAAAGGCATCAAAGAAAGACACTGCATTCAATGTATGAATCCAAAATAGAATCAAAATTTTCCCTACTATGTAATAAAATCTAATGAGTAATTGGATTTGGGGTATAGCCTGGGAATCCATATTTTAAAATCTTTCTAGTGATTCTGTTTTATATTCAGAACCTTTGCTCTATCATAAGAGAAGGCAGGAGAGGTGGTGAGACAAAGCTCTAAGGTTTTGTTTCCATAGAAAATAAGGATGGAAATAAAAAAGATTCACTTACTCTTTAATCCTTTTTTGTTCAAACAAAACATATGGGACAAGGGAAGTGGGAGGGGAGACAGGAAAAAATTGTCTACTGGACGGGTTGGCTTGGATGGACCCGCTGCCTGCTCACCATGCTGCCCGCCTGTGTGCTGAGGGATGGGGCCTCCAGTTAGCCAGCACAAACACCTCAATAGCAAGGAGCTCAGAGGAGGGAGGTGTGGACAGGCTGCTGCATGCTCTTGGTTTCTCCATACTGGGGCCATAATGCTGAAGAAGACACAATTCAATTTGTGCCGCCAAGAGAGTGATTGTCATGAGGGAGAGAGGGTCTTCCTGGTTGGGAAGGACCAAGGACAGCCCTTGGAAGTACAGCAGCAGATCTCTGCATCCATTTGTTACAACAGAGTAAAATCTCTTGGCAGTAACTCACATGGCATAACTTTTGAGGAGGTCTAACCCACTATCCATCCTTAATAAGGATAAGTTGTACATGCAGAGACCTGGTTTGCCTTTCAGCAGCAAATGCATACCAGTGGATTCATGCCCATCACATGGAACAGAACAGAAGGTCCAAGATGTCAGAACATGCACTGGAAAGATGAGCTCAAACAACACCCTGTATTGGTTACTTTTCTCATTGTGGAGACAAAATATCTGACACTCAAAATTAAAGGAAGAAAGGTTTATTTAGCTCACCATTTATAGAGGTTTCACTCCATAATTGGCTGGTTCCAAGACAGGGTGGCATGGCAGAGGGGTTTGTAGGAGAGAAACAGTTCATGGCAAGACAGTCAAGAGGCAACAAAGTAGTAAGCAGCAGCAGCAGCAGCAAGTCTGCCTTCCCTCTTTCCCTTTATATTCCGTTCAGGCTATAATCCTACTGATTGCTGCCATCCACACCCAGGGTGGAGTTTCCATTATCCACAACCTTAATCTTAGTATCACACTCTTAATCCACATTCACAACCCTAATCCAACCACCTTTGAAACTCTTCACCTATGAGCACATGAGACTTTGGGGAGCTGTCTAGATACAAGCTGTAACATCCCTCAGTGAGACAGGCACAGCTTCACAACCACTCAAGGAACCAGGACACAGGCTCCTAATGTGGACAAAATGCCTCACAAGGACCTCTAGGAACTAGGGAAGTGGCCCAAGCAGCACAATTTCCCAGTGAGGGATCAAGAAGGTCACTACAGTCAAAATAAAGAGAGCTCATCCATTTGGCTTAGGAAATGTGTTTTTGGCAAAATAACCCCCTGGTTTATGTCAATAAGGAAATTAAAACAAAAAAATCTATGTTGGGCAAGATTTTATCTTGACAATGTTCCTTTAACTGATGTAAAATGTGAAGAAGTTGACTGTAATTGATTCCAAGGAAGGATGCCAGAGATCCCTCAGCATTAGTTAGGTCCAAGCTTAAAAGAGAAATTACTGGTCTGATTAGTATGATGATTTTATTATTTTTAGTGTCTACTCTATAGTTCAGATATTTGTGATTATAGTCAAGGATTCACCCCATTAACAAGTAGAACATTTTGATATCAAAAAATATGACACTGTGGCATACTGCTCTGGTGGTCTGCATTGTGACATTGTAACCAGGACCCCTTGGACCCAGGTATCCTGCAGTGCTCCCCTGTTAGGCTGGACATGTGTGACTACTACCAAGAGGGAGGCTTTTTGCTACTATATGGGTTCTGCACAAAAGCCGGGCATCATTTGAGACCAGGCAGTTCCTCTCAATCCCTTCCTGCATGCTGCAGTCACCAAGGTGTGGACACAAACACAGGTCCAAGTGACAGGCAGGGAAGTCAGCAAAGTGGACTCCTAAGAGCAACAGGTGGTTGACTAGAGATACTAACAATAGGTTTGAAAGAAGAAAGGAAGTCACAGTATTGTTCCCTTATCAATAACTGAAGCTTGGGCTGGAAGAGAGAAACTGCACAGCAGAAAATTATATTATAGTCAGCCTCATTTCAGAGAGACAAAAGAAAAGAGAAATAAAAACTCATCAAAGGAATGAAGCATTGATTTATGCTACAATGTGAATGAAATTTGAAAACATTTTTCTAAGCGGAGGAAACTAGACACAAAAATTAACATATTGTATGATTCCACTTATAAGAAAAATTCAAAGTAAGTAAATCCACACAGACAGAAATCAAAGTAGTGGATGTCAGAAGCTGAGGAGAGTGGGTAATAGGAAATGAGTTCTACAGGGTTTCCTTTGGGTTTAATGAAAAAGTTTCAGAAATAGGGATGATTGTTGCATGACACTGTGAATGTGCTAAGTACACTGAATCTTATTCTGTAAACTCATTGATTTTTTATGATAGTTAATCTTGATTGTTGACATAACTGGCTTAAGAGATACCTAGCAGATAAATAAAACACACTTCTAGGTATGTGGATGGGTAATGGCGTCATGATCCTGGGTCAGTATCTGGTCCCTGGGTCTTTCTTCTCAGACTCTCTTTCTGTTCTCTGCTTCCTGGTTGCCACGAGCTGAGCAGCTTCCCTCTTCCATGCCTTTTCACTGTAATATTTCTGCCTTGAAGCCAGCTTACCATGGACTGGAACCTCTGAAACTGTAAGCCAAAGTAAATCTTTCCTCCTTTAAGTTGCTAGTGTCCTAGCAATGAAAAGCTGACAATACAGTTTTAGATTAAATACATTTTAGGTTTAAAAATTGTAATGTAATATAAATATATTGATTTACAAATAATAGAATCCAGGCTCTCCGAGGTAGAGTTCAGTGTCTCTTCTTCCTTTCTGTTCATCTGGGAAAAACTAAGCAAGTCACTTCTAATCAAGAGCTTAGTTCTCAGTTACTTGCCAGGCAAAAAAGTCCAATGATCCTATTTTCCTCCCACCCCCAAGAGAAGCTCTGGTCATCCTTAACACCAAAGATACAGCACAGTAAGATCAACAGTCTACAATATGTCTAAGGAAAAGTTACGGAAAGCCCAGGATTCAAGAAGCCTAATCGTATAAAATTTTAAAGAAAGGCAAAGATTCATTGAATATTTACTACTTGCCAAACACTGCTCTCAGTACTGTACATGTATAAGCTTCCTCATCATCACAACAGCCATTTTTTTGTTTTTTGTTTTTTTCCAGTACCAGGAATTGAACTCACAACCTTGTGCATGCCAGGCAGGTGCTGTGCTGCTGAGCTAAATCCACAGCCCGACAACAGCCATTTTTAGATAAAGGAAACAGCTACAGGAAGGTTATAGAACATATCAAAATCATTTAGCTAATAGGTGGTAGAGTAGAGATTTGCGGCCCAAAAGCCTAAGCTCAGAGCCCACATGCTTAGCTTCTATGCCCCACAGCCTCTCCAGAGGATCTATTTTATTTCAGGTTTTAATTTAGTTCTAAGGTTGTGCAGATAGAACTTTGCTGGGTCTGGCTTAACAGTGGAATCCAGTAGTTCGTGAAATAAAAAAGAGCACTGGACTGGTAGACAGAAGATCAGTAGTCTGTGTTGTAGGTCTGTCTTGCTCACTAGTATTATGGTTTTGCATAGATTATGGAAACCTTCTGACCCTCAGTATCTTGTACAAAATAAGAAGTTGGATTCAACTATTTAAGAAGCAGAACTCATTCCTTACTCAGAAGTCCAGATGAAAGTGCAGAGCTTCTCTAATTTAAGGTAGAAGAGCGAGAGTGAGGAACATATTTGGTCTGAAGCAGTGCCTGAGATGCTGTCCTGGAACCCCTGTGACTCTGTGGAACACAGTCTGAAAAACATTTGACTAGGTAGCCTGAAGATGCTTTTAAGAATATAACCTAAACACTTTACAGTCATGCACTGCCTTTTGAGGCATCTTTAACACAGTAGGAAAACAGATACTAGTTCTGTCACCTTGCTGAGCAACAATACTGTAGTTTGGACAGATGGCTTTGTGCTGAGGAAGTGAAGTTTTCAGGTAAGAAATACAAGGGGATCCCTCCCGAGAACTCAAAGAATGCTCAAAGCCTACACCTTGCCAGGGATCAGCTCCCTTCTTTTTTTTTTTTTTTTTTTTTTTTTTTTTAACGGGGAACCGAACTCACGACCTTGCGCTTGCCAGGCAGGCGCTTTGCCGCTGAGCTAAATCCCCAGCCCCTTCAGCTCCCTTCTTAAGGAACTCTACGTGTTACCAACTGAACAGGCTCCTCCCAGCAGGCAAGCTGTTCAGCTCCAAATCTCTGTGCTTTCTGTCAATAGCTCTAAAATTATTAGGCTGGGTTATTTATTAGATTTATATCTGTGTTGGTTTGGGGGATATTTTGCAAGGTGAACACAATATAATACAGGACACACATTTTATAGAATTATTCATAATAGTCACCCAAAGAACGATATACAAGAGAGTGCAGGAAATCTGTCCACACAACACAGACCAAGAATCCAGCTGATGGCCTGGATCCTGTGATAATGTCCTATTTGAGCCCAACTTAAGACCTAGAGCTCATAACAATGCTTCCCACGAATCCAATGGGGGAAGCCCAGAGCCATAACAATATCTCGTGCAGGCCTGTTTCACAGATCTGCACTGGGAAGGCCCACAGGTCAGTGGTGGAACCTAGAAAGTCTATGCCAGTGGGATGAAGGATCTGTGCTAGCAGGCTGAGGGATCTGCACTGGAGCCAGGAAGCGACGCTCAGAAGAACCAGAGCTTCCCTGAAAGGTACCACAGTCATGCTTAGCAACAGTGAGGTCCCGAGCTCCTCTGATAATCAGGATGGCTGAGTTCCCATCAGGAAAGCCAATGCAGCAAGCTTCTCCCGGAGACTGGCAGTGCACCATCTTCCCCTCCAGAGCCAGGAAGTGATGCTCAAAGTGAGGACCAGAGCTCCTTGGAGGATGAAAACAGCCATGATCATCAGGAAAGCTAACATGACAAGCTCCTCCAAAAGAACCAACAGCTCCTTACAGTTTCCACCAGCTCCCAACAGCCTTTCTCCGCTCCCAACAGCCTCTTTAATTTCCAAAAGCCTTTTCTTTCTTCTCCAGGTCTGCCTCTTATGCTGCTGGCAAAGTCCCCAGGTGGGCCTCCCACACCCAGCACCATGCTCACGCAGTTCAGCTGGGGATTATAAGTTGACCACCAGTTGTCAATCTACCACAATATCCATTAAGGTAGTACTACTTAATTCTTTATAAAATGCAATAGTGATACCTCATATTGTCCCCAAAATTAAACCCAATGAATCACTGGACAAAAAGTGTCAGAGAGATATGAGAATATCCTATTTATTCTAGAAAGATCCACCAACAGAGACCTCTGAAGAAGGGAACTTCTGATTCAAAGTCCACCCTCAAGACAGCCCCATTTTCTCTTCTCATGCCACTGGCATTTATAAATCCAAGTTTGCTGCAATGCTGGGAAGAGGTTATACAATTGTTGTGATGCAATGCTCCGGGCAGACAGCTCCCCATAACTCAGAGGCCGAGACAAACAGGAAGATATTAATAGCAGCCATAACCTAAAGATAATTCATTTTCAGTATCTAGGAGTTGAGGAGTTCAGCAGGTAGACCGTTAAACATTTAGGCATTAAAGCGAACGAGACTGACAAACGGGAGTGAGGAAAGGCAGGAGAGAGATGGAGAGAAGAAAGATAGAATTCCTTCGGAAACAACGCAGCATCGGAACCAATTAGCTAAAAACAATTACGTGGTTATGGCCAACACCAGGCAAAAAGGAAAAGATGTTCCCTTAAGTCCCATTTTTTTGCCATTTGGGTGGCATTTATCACCCCAGGGGCAAAACATTTTTTCAGTACCAGAAGAGACTTATACCCGGAGACATTTTCCTTTGCTTTATTCCTCATCTCCAATCATTGAATTGCTGGCTTGACGGCAATAAACAACAAAAATAACACAGTTTGAATTTAGTAAAATATCACAGTATCTTTCTCGGAAAACAGCAAGAAAGAATTAGAAAGCTATGCTCTGCCAGTTTTCCTCCTTAATCCCACAAAACCTGAAGGAAAAGCATCATTTTGCAGTTGTAGTTTTTCTTTTAAAACATGGCAAGATACACATTTTGATTGTGTACCCAGAATGTATACTGTGTACCCCCCAAAATGTCACAGATAGTATTAATATGAAATAGCCTGACCACCAGCTGAGCTGTTAAGCAACACTGCAAAGCCTTGTATTCCCACAGTAAACGCTCATACCAATTCTTGATGATAAACCTAAAAGAAAAATAAAACTGTATCCATGTTAACTTGAGAGTTAACATCGAAAATCAAAGATTTGGGTCAGGGATATAGCTCAGTGGCATAAACGCCTGCACGGCAAGCACAAGCTCTTGAGTTCAATTCCCAGTACAAAAAAAAAAAAAAAAATCAAATGTTCACAGAAGTATACAACATCTGTAATCGTTGTTGAAAACTAAGCTAATGTTTATTGAGTATCAGGTAGGACATGGCCTCAAGCAGAGGAATGAAGGTTTTTAGCGCCTACCACTTCCCTGCATCCAACTTTGATAAGAATTTGTGTCTCATCAATTCATCTGTCTCAAGGCTTATTCCCTAACCCCAATAAATTTATTTTCCACTCTGTATTCAACATCACTATTCTAAAACACACAGGCAACTGTGCCACTGCCCTCCCTAAGAACTTCCGAGATTCCCTGTTAGCTGCAGGAGAATCCAAAGGCTTTTAGGGAACTATCCTGCCCCACTCACTTTTTCAGGCCTATTTTCAGCTCAGTTTTCTCTTTTTCACCGCCTTCCTCACCCTGACACTCCTAGACCTCTAGCTCATCGACTTTGGACTGCTGAATGTTTACACCCACGCCTCTCTCAGCCAGCAACTATTCTATGCCATCCTTTCTGAGGGAGTGAGGGTACTGGGGATGGAACCCACGACCTTGCACATGCTAAGACAAGTGCTCTACAACTGAGCTGCACCCCCACCGTGGCTGCCATCTTATTACCCCCCACCCCCAAAAAAGCCAGCTTCTTCATGAAATTCCCCCACAGTCCTACATAGTTAGTTTTCTTCTGATCTTCAGAAATGTTTTACACATCCATTTACTAATGAAGTCATAGTTCATTCTATTACTATTCCATAACTTTCTTCTCTGTTATCCTCAGGGGTTGGCATGGAGAGGAATTATTTGTCTTGGGTATCCTGTATCTAAGACAGTGCCCAGCACAGAGCAGGCCCTAGTAAATGACTGATAAATACATGAATAAAAAGAATCAGGAGTTTACAAGCTGAAGACAAAAATACGTTAAATGTGGGCCAGAGATATAGCTCAGCAGCACAGCACAGCGCAGGGTCCTGAGTTCAATTCCTGGTACTAAAAAAAAAAAAGAAAATGTGTTGAATGCTTAGCAATAGACAAGGTAGGGCACATTCAGGGAGGTATGGCCGTAGACAGTGCTTAGCAATAGAGATAAGCAATCACTGGATTTGGCCAATAAAAGAATCAACAAGCATCACAAATTCAGAGGTTGGAATTTTAGAGCTGGGCTTCTCCAAAGGGAGGCATCTGAGCCCTCAAAAAATGAAGAGAATTTCCATTAGAAGACAGAAGAAGAAACAGCATTCCAGGAAGTTGGAATGTAAAAGATTAAAGGAAAACAGGGGTTCAGTGTGAATTTGGAAAACAAAAGCAAATTAATACTTGAACCATCTCTGGAGGCTTAGTGTAAACTGGTCCTCCACAAGAAAATGTCTGCCCTGTCTTCCGCAGAGAGCTAGGACCAGAAAGCTTTACGTCATACTCACCCGTAGCACCTCTAACACACACCCCAATGCCCAGTGATACTCACCTACCAGATGTCGGCAGGGGTGAGGTCACTAGGCAATACTGCCTCACTGTGCTGTGAACGCCTGTATTGAATCAGCTTTTCCTGATATTAAATGCACATGGAATCATGGACTATGTTTCTGCACAGTTAGAGGTCATTATTCCTTTCTGAATCTAAGTAGGACACAACCCTTCCCACAAAAATTGTCCCCTTTCCTTTCACTAGAGCCACAGGATCCAACCAAAAGAAGCAGAGAGTGCAGGTTAGATGCTATTGTTAGGGTCTGAAATGTTCTCCAAAGGGCCATATGCTGAAGGCTTGGTCCCTAGCTTGGTGCTTTTGGGAAATAAGGTCACAGGTGTGTGCCCTCAAAGAGGATAGTGGACCCTGGCTGCTTCTTTTTTCTCTCTTTTATTTCTCAGCCATGAGGTGCATGATTTGCTACACCACATGCTCCCCACCATGAGGTGCTGCACTGCCACAGGCCCAAAAGCAATGCGGCTGATGGATCATGGACTGGAACCTCCAAACTGTGAGCCAAAATAAGTTCTAAACTGATTATCTTGGATATTTGTTACAGTAACATGAAGATAACTAACAGAGTATTATAGCAGCTCAATATGTATCTCCTATCTAAGGATGCCATCTACAAATATCTGGCCCAGGTGTACCTTGCCTGACAGAGCCCAAATTCTATGACCCTAAGTGAAGTCAGAAAAGCAGGTCCTTATGCAATTTGCTCATAAGCCTCCGGTTTGCTTGGGCAGGCTGCATATCATCATGACCCAATGCTCATTTAATAATAAATGGAAAGACCTTGGTAAACATCTCTTGGCTGATAGAAATCCTGTTCACTTGAGCCAAGAGAAGGAAACATAATCTCAATATCTGTTCTTTCACAGGTACCAGAATGATTGAGTGGTTAAGGCATTGGATGTAAGATCCAATGGATTCACATTTGTGTGGGTTCCAAGCCCACTTCTGGTACAGCTCTGTTTGTTTTGCATGATGCCCTCTTGAGATCTCAGGCATCCAGATGACAGAACCTAAACATCTGTCCCTTCCCAAAACACAAAACCTCATAAAAATCCTGGGTGGATGCTAAGTGCAGGACTTGGCCATTGCCTAGTTTGACCCCCTTATTTAATATAGGAAGATTAAGCCAGAAAAAAACCCAGGTTTCCTAATTCAGTCTACTACTCTTTCCAGATATCTCACTGCTGCTGCAAAGGAACTCATAAAGCTAAGAAAAGTCCCCTAAGCAGTGAGGCATAGTATCAGCTGCTGGTGCTGTAAAGATGTTAGGCAGATATGTGTTCTTTCATGTTATATTTTTTTTCTTAATTGGCAGCCAGTGGCTGAGCCCCCTTTGCCAAGAAAGGCACTTTTTGCAAACTGGAGGTGACTGGAAGCAGACAGACAAGGAGCGCCTCTCCCTGCAGACTGTCCTGGAACGGTTACCAAAGGTCCAGCTGCAGTTCCGCCCTGCACCTCTGGGGGTTTGTGTGAAAAGTCTGCCTTCCTGGCGTTCCAGCTGGAGGAAGGGAGGAGAGAGCTTCCACTGTAGCCAAGAGCTGAAGGAAGTGATTGCTCGCTCCGCTCCGTAGGTGGAGATTTCTCCCCGGGGAAATCGTGGAGGCTCCTTGTTCCTGTCAACTACGATCATGTGCCTGTAAATTTCATCTGACAGGAGACACGGTGTCAAAGGAGTAGAAAGTGACAAAAACCAAAAAGGTAAAAGCATTCCTGCCAGAACTCAGCTTGTCCTCCATGCCGGACTTTAAAGACGCCGGGAAAAAACTCACCCTCCACCCCTCACTGCCTTCCTACTGTTAAAGACAGCTGAGCTAGCTAGAAATACTATAGAAATACTATAGCTAGAAATACTAGAGCTAGCTAGAAATACTATAGAAATACTGTAGGGCTGGGCCCTCAAAAGAGGCGGGGCAAAGTTGAAAACTCTTCACAACTGTGGCCAGAGGCGCATCTGTTGGAGGCCAGGCTTCGAGATAAAGACAGAATGTAACACCTGATCCGGTGGAGTCTAGGTAGACATCAGACATCAGTGGGTGACCAAAACCCTCAGACTCACCCCTTCCTAAAAAGTTATTTTCTGTCTCCTTGTGCGCTTGCTCCATGACTTGCTTCCCCATTGGATCAGTATTACCTAAGCAGCTGTACTTACAATCTTATTGGTTGATCTAGCTGTAACCCACATTGTAATCACATGGTTGTGCTCTATAAAATGTCCCCTGAGAAATGGGGTCCTCAGCAACCCACTTTTGGGTGCCCTCCTGCCTCTTAGGAGCTGTATCTCTCCCCCTCAATAAATATTTCCTACTCTTAACCTCCGTTGTTCCTCAGGATTCATTTTTCGATTTGGGGTGACATGAACTTGGCATCTAGGGCATCTAGCAGGTTGGGAGTTATATTTCCTTTATATCATATTTGGAGGTCCTGATATCACTCCTATATTACTACTTGCTACCGTAATAAGGGTACTGCTAGTAGCCCCAAACCCTGCAGCTGCCCTTGGGGCTTTTCCTGTTTGTCCCACAAGCAGGAACCTCCAAATGAGGAATAGGTTCTAGAGATCACAAGGAAACATTAACCTGCGGAACTGAAGAATTCTACATGTACCATGCCACCCAAAAGGTGGTTTATTCATCAGCTTCCTTGTCTTCTTTCCTTCACTTTTCATGGTAGGTCAAGAATGATTAAATCATTTGTGCTCAATGCACAAAGAAGATGCATATCATATGCGTCTTTCCCTATTCAAATATTAAGCATGTTAAGACTGAGACAAGAAAGAATTAAGCCAAGCTCAGAGCCCTTCTCTGAGGAGAACTGTACAAAATGTAAGTCCATGAAGCCTGTGGTAGGAGACCCTACCTTTTATAGCATTCCTTTTATGCCAGCTAACATGAATGGTTGGCTTGTTTGATACTTGGCTATGATCAGAATGCGTTCCCTAAAGTTCATGTGTTGAAAATGCAGTCCCTCACCAATAATGTTGGAAGGTGAAGGCTTTCAAGTGCTGGGAGCATGAGGACAGAGGCCTCCCGAGTGGATTAATACTGTTATAAAAGGGGTGTAAGGGAGAGTTTGCTCTCTCTTGCCCTCCAGCCATGTGAGGGTGCGAGAAGAAGACCCCCACCAGATGCTGGGCTCTTGATCTTGGATTTCCCAGCCTCCATACTGTGAGAGAGTAAATCTCTATCTATGTATTTCTTTTCTCTTCTTTCCTTTTTTGGTACCGGGGATTAAACCCATGGTCTTCACACTGAGCCATATCCCCAGCCCTTTTTATTTTTTATTTCTAGACAAAGTCTTGCTAAATTGCCCAGGCTGAGCTGGAATTTGCGATCCTCCTGCCTCAGTCTCCCAGAGTACTGGGATTATAGGCATGTGGTACCATGCCCACCAAAATTTTGGTTCTATAAATTACCTAGTTTCAGGGACAATGTTGTAGCAGCATACAGTAGACTAAGACGCTAGCTATGCATGAAAGCTGTCTATACACAAATCCCGACTTCTCTGCCCATAGCGTGGGTGACACTGAGCAAGTTATTTAAGTTCTCTGAGTCCACTTCCTCGACCATAAGGTAGAAACAATAATATAGAAAGTAGTGTACACAAAGCTACTGGCACAGGGTGGAGCAAATTGGCTACTATCAGCTATTGTAGCTGGTAGGAAGGCAATGGACTAAGGAATGCATGGCTGATTGTCAGTGATTAGGGAACATTTGTGAACTCAGGATCTAGGAATACACTTGGAGGCAAATAATAGTCAACATATGGATAGTTCCATATTTACCCTGGGAACTATGGAAAACTTGCTGTTAATGGTCTCAGGGAGTCACTCCTGGTCACTGAGAAGTTACTGGTAGGCAAATTTGGGTTCCATACTGGGAAGAATTTTGTGTGGCACCATCTGTGGAGAGGATCTAATGAGTGCTCTATTTCCAAGGACATCCAAGGAGGCTGAGCTGCCACCTTGTCAAGATATAGAGCAAATTTATGTATTAGGCAGGTGGCATTCAAGTTCCCTTCCATCCCAAGACTCTATGGATGCAGTGTAGTTTCACTGCTTCTATTCTGCAGTTACAATGTCTAATTTTGTTCTTCCATGGCCCTCCACCAAATCAGCCCTTCTGTCTTCCCTTCATTCCTGCTCAACGGCTTCACTGTAGCCAAGTGCACTTATAGACTCAGGAAGCTTGACAGCACCTAGAGCACTCCTTCCCTGTCTATTGTATGCCCTTTGCCTGAAGTAGTCTACCTTTGCCATTCCCCAGTTCCTTCTGTTTTCATTCCTCCATTCTGAAGTTTTCTCCTGTGGACTCACTTCAGGAAACGTGTCCCAATTAGGAGATTCAAGAAGGAAGGTCCAGAGCAAGGTAGGCAACCATCCTAACTCTTCCATCCGCTGTGTCTCTACCCAGACAACTTACTCAATTTCTCTGATGCTCATTTATCTGAAAAATCTGGATAATATCAGTACCTACTGCTCAGAGCTATTCTGAGATTTAAATGATGCAATGATATAAAATACTTAGCATGATGTGTGCTACCTAGGTAGTCCTCAATGAGAGTTAGCAATTATTGCTACTATAATTGTTTTTTTGTTTGAGACAGGGTCTCACTATGTGTCCCAAGCTGAGCTCAAGTGATGCCCCTGCCTCACCTTCCTGAGTAGAATGTGGCACTGTGTCCGATATATAATTTTTACTAACGCCCAACGAAGGGTATGTGCTGGTCATAACCTTTTCATTTAGCTTTCAAAAGATGTGTGTGTGTGTGTGTGTGTGTGTGTGTGTGTGTGTGAGAGAGAGAGAGAGAGAGAGAGAGAGAGAGAGAGAGGGTGGGGGGACCTTTGAAAGAATCATATGCTGTTTTGTCTTTAACATGATTTTAAAGATTACCGTTTCTATTCGTGGCACAAGCAATATAATATAAAATGAAATTTAATACATGATTTATCCCTGTAGAAAGCTTAAAAATTTAACAAATAACTAGAAACACAAAACCATTCTATCATTCATATCTTAAAGATACCATTAAATGAATAATAAATACATGTACGTACATAGTTCATATTAAATAATTTTTCATCTATCATAGGCCCTGTGCATGAAATCAGTCTATGAGCAGTTCAGATGACTGCTATAGTTAACAATCTCCCCTCACAAAAATACCATGTTGTAGAAGCCATCAGGATCCCATTTCTTTCTTTCTTTTTATTTTTGCAGTGCAGTATATCAAACCCAAGGCCTCACACATGCTAGGCAAGCACTCCACACCTCTGGCCCTGGGCTCCCTTTCTGATCTTCAGCCATCTCAACCCTTGCTTCCCTATCTCTCTGCTATTTAGCAAACCATCCCCCTCCCTAAGGAGGCACTTGCAAATGGCAGAGTTTAGACTCAAAGTAAGTGCCTAGACAGCCACTCCATTTGGCTTCTGCTTTCCCCTAAATAGGGGAGGGTGATACATGTTACCTTCTTGTTAGACAGTATTTAAGACAGGGCTCCACTTTGTAAGACCTTAGAGACTTGGAGCTGGGAATGGTGGCACACTCTTGTAATCCCAGCATGATGGGAGGCTGAGGCAGAGTCAAAAGTTCCTGGCAATTTAGGAACTTACCGACCATGTCTGGCTTCATTTATTTGCAAGTTTGTGAGAGAGCTAGCTGGGAAAGAAACCCCACCATACAGAAAGGTAGGGAAAAAAATCACCTCTGCCTTTTGCTTTATCATGAGAGCTCTCAGACGTAAATTTTGAGTGCTGTATTTTTAAATTCAGATTTACCATATAGTAAGTCAAGTTCTCTATTCCCACCAGGTACTGGCTAACTGACCTGAGCTTTCTTCTCCAGCCAGCTGAATTGTGCTTATTAAGGCAGAAAGCCCAAACTAGCTGTGTAACAGCAGTTACTGTCTTGTGCAATGCCTGTGCAAGGCTGCGTGCCAAGTGCCGGACCAAGGGCTCAGCCACGGCCGTGAACTTCATCTCTCCTCCTTTCTTTGCTTTGATCCCAACTGCCTGTCCACATTCCAGCTTCCCCTTCCCTAACCACAGTGTGCGGATACCAGCTGATACGAGCTTGTGAGAGAAAATCGTTAAATTTTCAGAGATTTTGTGAGCCAGTTGTTAAACACAGCCAGTATGAAAACTAAATTATATAAACTTACAATTAAATGAACTATACTAGAGACAAAGGGAAGAGCTACTCAAAAACTCATCACTTCCTCATTTCCTTACACTTGACCATCATCTTTGTTCTCAGAGGTTTTTTATTTTTTACATCTAGTCTTTATCAATAGGTGGAAATATTGTATAATGATTTGCTGCTGCACACCTCTTCCTCACTCCACTTGCAGTGACGTTCACGTTGGTCTTTTGAAACCAAGTCATAGTAAGAGCTTTTGCAAGCCGGAGGTCAGCAAATGCTACACACTGGGGCTTGATTTATGGCTGTGTTCATCACTTAGGCCAGAAGTCTGCAAACTCTGCCCACTGGCCTATTTTTGTATGGCCTTTGAGCTGAGAAAGGTTTTTATATTTTACAGGGTTGCAAAAATAATCAGAACCTCAGTTTGGTACAGAACATAATATCATGTTGAGTCAGTTTAGAAGGCCAATGATGATGTTTCTGATTTGTTGTGTTATGCCTTCCAGCCAAACTGTGAGCCTCCAGCTGGGCTCTTCTTTGTCATTTTCTACCTCCTCAATAATAATGCTGCGTCTGGCCTTAGGACTCCACTGAAAACAGAACTTGATGGAACACATGCCCAGTGGAGCCCAGTCATCTCACCACCGCAGTCATATGTGTGCCACAGAACCAATGACAGTAAAAATGCTATGATGAATAGAAGCATTAGATAAGGGGGAAGAAGGACAGAAAAAACACACAGTGGCTGAAACTATCTTCATATCATATGTTAAATGGATAGTTGGCAATTATCCAGGTGATTGGATAAATGTAAGTGGCCAGACCACCCCTTCTTCTCTTTTCCTTTTGAAAAATCTATGTGGAAGCTTCGTGGTCTACTCTACCAAAACTAATGGAGAAATTATAAAAGCTAACTGTATCTTTTTCTTTTTAAGGGTGATAATTCATTTCTGTGTCTTTCTGAAATCCATAAATGCTTGAGATCTTGTAGGGGTGGCCAACTTTGTAAGAATAACCAAGTCTCCTTAGATGTTTTTGAAGAAGACAGCAATAAAATTTCAAAGCTGAGAACCAGGAAAAGCAGAGGATTTTATTTGCCCTTGCTCCATTTTTGTCCCCTAGGCGCTAGGAATCCTGCTGATGAACAGCACCAGGACCCCACCCCTACCCCTCCCATCTAAGTCAGGCACTGTGAAGCGTTGCTCCTTCTTAATGGACTTCTCCATCTCCAGTCTACTTATTTTCTACATTACAGCCAGAATTATCGTTCTGAAACTCAGATGTCATGTTCCATTTTTTAAAAAAATCTTCTATTGTACTCTCCGTTCTCTAAAAAATAACTTCAAATTCCCAAAATCCAACTCAGGTCCCAGGAGGCTCCTAACCATCCAGCTCCAGTCTGTCTTCACAGAGTTAGTCGTATCCTTAATGAACGGGAAACTATTAAATCAGTGGTTCCAGACTTCAATGTACATTATAATCATTTGGGAGCTTTAAAAAAATCTCCAGGCCTCAGTCATGTTCCATATCGATTAACTCTGAATGTCTGGAGGTGAAGTACCACTTGGCATCTTAGGCAACACCAAGTGATAGTGTTTTGGTCACTGTTCTTGGCTGGCAGGTGAGATACTGTTCCTATAATCTTTAAAACCAACGTGCTACCATCATAGAGCTTTTACAAATGGGGAGGGGAAGAAGGGTTGAATGGAGGAAGGGAATGGGGACCCCCCCAAAAAGAACTGAGATGTGTTATATACATGTACAAATGCCCCATGATGAATATGATCATTATATACTGCAAACTTGAACTAACAAAAATAAATAAATAAATAAATAAATAAATAAAACAAAATTACTATCATAATAAACACATCATACAATAGCTTTAGTACCTGTGCTCCATTAAACCTTTTTTTCTTTGGTGCTGAAGGTGGAGCCCAGGCACAGCACATTGCATGCTATGCAAGCCCTTTACCTCTGAGCTACATCCCAGTTCTCTTCCACTCATCTTTAAGATCCTAGAACAGAGGGTCTCTATTTATTTTTGTTGTACTGGTTATATTTAGAAAGTCTGGCATCTCATAGGCACTTAACAAACATTTGTCAAGTCAAAGAACAAATTAATGAACAAATAAATTAATAATATTAAGCAGAAGACACTGAACAGGGTGAAGTTTGAGGAGTCTCAATGGAAAATAACTCTCTCCCTTATTTAAGAAACAAGGTCATTCATGTCTCTTTTTTTGTTAGTAGAGAATCTTTTGAAGGACAGACTGCTTCATTTTCAACTAAATGGATCACCATAGGCTATAATGAACAATCAAGTGGAAAACGCCTGGGTTCTCGCCCAACCAGAACCTCAGGAGGCCTGAAATCCAGTCCTGTCTGTCATTACTAAATGACAAAGTCCGTTATTTGTATTTATTAATGTCTTGATATGTCCCACTTAGTTTACGTGCATTTTCTTTTCTTCCTTGCTTCCTTCTTTCCTCTATTCGGTCCTTCCTTTCTTCCTTCCTTTTGTGGCACTGGGGCTTGCACTCAGGACCCTCCCACTGGGCTACATCCCCAGACTCCTTTTTAACTTTTATTTTAAAACAGGGTCTCACTAAGTCATGAAGTAGTCCAGGCTGGGCTCGAACTTCTGATCTTCCTATCTCAGCCTCTCACAGTGCTGGAATTACAGGCATGTATACTCTGCCTGGATACTTGCATTTTCTTAGTCCTCAATAACCCTCCTACGAGATAGGCCTTGTTAGTGACCTCATCTGATACAGGAGAAATAGAAGTTTGTATGGATGGAGGAACTGCCAAGTTCCCACACCAGCGAAGCCAGATTTGAGCCCAGGAAGCTTGTTATTGGCACAGAGGATGCCAAGCATACTGTCCAGCGGCTGCACTTAGAATCACCCTGAGGAAGCTTAGCTGGATCCAGCCTCAGAGCTTGACAGAGTATCTGTGCAAGCCCAGATCACTGTGCTTCTTTAAAAATTCCTGCTAGCCATTCTAATGTGTGGCCAGGACTAAGAACTTTAGCTCTAGGCGCTCTCTAAACTGATGTGATCATCCAAACGCCACTTCTCTGTGTTTCAGTTTCTTTTGTACAAAAACGTGGCTGAAACTACTTACGCTGGCCACAATTTTAGCTTGAATTGTAGGAATCATCACTCTTCCTGTTCCACCCCAATCTCAGGCCAGGCAAAGAGGAAGCTCCTGGGAATTTCCACATGGGTTTCATCCAGCTTTCCCCTGGATTTTTCAGCCTCCATTAAAGGGAGTTTGATGTGGTAATAAACTAAGACTATCTTGTTTTGTGAGCTGCAGAAAGGAAGCAAAATTGTGTAGCTCCTTGGGGAGAGTGAGGCAAAATGCATTTATCCTGATAGATACATCTTGTCAGGGGGCTGGGGATTTAGCTCAGTGGCACAGTGCCTGCCTGGCAAGCGCAAGGTCGTGAGTTCAATTCCCGGTACCGGAAAAAAAAAAAAAAAAAAAAGATGCATCTTGTCAATCCACTTGGAGAATGATCTTCAGATCTGGGCAAGGGGACAGAGGGGACAAGAGAGCCCACTGATCAGCCAACTAGCCCTTTTGTTGATTGATCTGGTCTCTCCCTGCCTCAAAGTAACAAGTGTAAAGAAATAAGAAATTTAATCTGTTTTCTTAGAAAGGAAATTTCAAGAAGTGGAATAGAAGGTTAAACAGGTGAAACCTCTGGCAGTTGAAGTATGTACTCTTCACACAGGTGAGTGTAGCGGCAACAACCCTGAAGGTCCAGAGCAGGAATTCCAGGGGCTGGGGATTTAGCTCAGCGGCAAAGCGCCTGCCTCGCAAGCATAAGGTCGTGAGTTCGATTCCTGGTACCGGAGAAAAACCAAAAAAAAAAAAAGAAAGAAAATGACAGAGCAGGAATTCCAGGTGCTCTGGGGAGTGTCTTGCCTAGTCTGAATTGTTCCACTGCCAGTGCGGACCAAGATAGCTTGAAGATGACATATGACTCTACTCAGACAAGAATCTAGGCCTGTGTAAGGACTAAAGCCCAAACCACCACCAAAAATAGTCTTATATCCAAGAATAACCAGGACTAGCCTCTGACTCTTAGGGCGATTCCACTGTGCTCTGGGCACAAAGACAGGATGTACAATGTCTTCACTGGTTATATTTGGTAATTCAGCGAGATAAACTAGAGCCTCTTTTTTTGCCTCTGCCACTCTCTCAGAGCACCCTAAACATTTCCTACAGTACTCAGACCACTTTATGGTAATCGACTGTTCATATGTCAGTTTTGCCAGGGAGACTTTAAGTTCCAAGAAGGTCAGGGAATGTGTTGTTCTGTTCTCTGAAGAATTGCCAGCACCCATTCTACTATAAGAGCTCGATGCACAAGTGTTGGTATACAAATGATTAAATATAGAGGTATCTGAAAAATAAAAACACCAGCATTTGCTAGTTACTTCATAGGGAAGTGGGGAGAGGTGAGTTGCTATATTAGAAGAGTTCTCCCAGTTTATATTAAACATGTTTTATTTGGGTTTAAAAAAAAAATGTCTGCTTTTCTGGCAGTATCTTGTTTTCTTTTGTAAGTCCATGGTATTCTAAATAAAAGAAAAGGAAACCAAACAATGGTTTCAGTGTTTGGAGTTCTTAATAAATTACAAAGGCTAGAGCCTCTAAGAGGCAGCAACCCTGTTAGCGACACGAGCCTGGCTGGCTGGTGTCATGGTCACTGCTCCTACGAGTCTCCATAACAGCGGTGAAGGTCAAGGCACTGGGGAAGGGCTCTTATTACCAACAGGAAATGTGGAAAACACCCTGCCCTTTAATCTTCAAATTACCTCCAGGAAAAACAGAAAACAATGCTAGCATCAGACATTATCCACAAAGAAAGCAGAGCCTTCTGTGGACTCTCAGACACGGCTTTTAAAGCCTCATATTTTATGATTATATCAAAACACTTAAAGTGTTTCAAAGAGCTCTTTCAGCAATACTCACAACAGTCACAGAAATAAATGTTATTATCTCCTTATTACAGATAAGAACTGGTCTGGTCTCTGCATGCTTTCTCCCATAACCACAGAGACGGAGGAAAAACTAGCAAGCCTGTCTCCCAGCCCGAAGGTTACGGCCACTGCCCATCGGCATTTCTTTCAGCAGTCACTGCAGGTCCTGAAAACACCAGCATCCCACAGCAACTTCAGAGGACAGATCTGTGTTTGCACTTTTTTGGAGCAGAGCTCCTTGTCCTAAGATGTCCCAGGACATCACGGAAGTATACTGGGGACCCAGCAATGGCGATAATATTGCAGATTAAAAATTATGACCATTAGAAAACTAAAAAGTAGTGAGCGATAATTCTGTACATTAGTGTATTTTGTTTCTAACAAATAAAGTATTAATTTTTGTTCTGTAAGTGAGTCTGACCCCTCTTGGCCAGGATATAAATCTTCCTATAATAAGGAGCATTGGGTAATGACTAAGCATTCATGGAGACCTATCTTTGTACCAGGCACTTTATATTCCAAATACTTCACAGGCTTTACATTGTTAACCCAAAAGGGTGATGTGATTATTGTCTTAATTTCATAGGTAAAGAAACTGAGGCCTGCAGTTTTGCAAAGCACTCCCTTAAGGTTACATAGATCAGAAGAGATGGAGCCAAGATTTAGGCTGGAGTCCCAGTGAGTCCAAAGTTCATTTCTTTATCACTATGCTATAGTGTCTTCAAAAAGGAAAGACATTATGCCACTGTCATTAGATTAAATTCTCTGTGGTTTAGGGAGCTTGAAGGAATCCCAAGTCCCAGCAAAACTAGTCAGCTAAAATTATTCAGAAATATCTCTAGTCATTAAAGTATCCCCTAAGAAAACACCAAAAATATCAGTGACTTAAACGACACTTGCACAGAAATACAGGTTAAATTCAGTTACAATGGATCTCCAGGGAGAGCCACGCTCCCGTGGTGTCCTGGAACTTTATCATATTAAACACTGCCTTCCCCAACTACAGTGGCCTCCCTGGTCCTCCCCTCTTCTCCAAATGCTGGTACTGAATGTATATCACATTAAACCTTTGATTATATATTTTCTTTTATTGTTCACTTTTTTATGTATGCTAGTCTTTGCCCCCTCACCTAGATTTTAAATTTCCCGAGGATAGAAATTGGACTTCATATTTTGTCATCTCTTCTAATCTAGTGTGTGCTTACAGTGTGTGCAGCCTAGATGCTTACTGAGCATGTAGAAGGCTCTCAGTATAACTCATTATTGACAGCAGACCAGCAAACTTTTCCTGCAAAGGATGGTAAATATTTTAGGTTTGCAAATCATATGCCTTCTGTTATAATATTCAGTTCTATCGCTGACGAGTGAAAACAAACCTGAATATGGCTGTGTTCCAATAAAACTTTATTTACAAAACAGGCAAAGGGCCAGATTTGACCTGTAGGCAGTCAATCTACTACCAACTATTTATGATAGGGGTGAGAGACGAGGTAAGGAAATATTCTCAAATCTCTGCACTATACCAGCCTGATTCTGTACCTGCCCCTTATCCTTTCAACTCTGGAATCCCCTCTATCAGAGTCCTAGATTCTGACCAATTGAAGTATTTTGGCAAAGGCTCTCACCTTGGATTGAAGTTTGGTTCAGCACAATATTTTGCAGTTCAATTTCCTTTGGGGATTCGAACATAAGTTTAAAAAGAGATGAATCAACTGGGTGTGGTGGCGCACGCCTCTAATACCAGCACTCAGGAGGCTGAAGCAGGAGGATTTTTGCAAGTTTGAGACCAGCCTGGGTTGCAAAGTGAGCTCAAGGCCAGTCTGAACTGCATAGTGAACTGCATAGTGAGACCCTGTCTCAAAAAAAGGCAAATAAGTAAAGAAATAATAAAAAGAGGTGAATCAATTACAAATGGAAAATATAGCACAGTAGATGTGACAACAATCAGTAATTAGAAATTTCTTCAAATTCATTCCTCCTAAGAGTCTCTGACACTCTTTCCAACTGCTTATAGATTGTCATTTCATAGACAATTTCAAATATGCTCTCGCCTGGATTAAAAATCCACTAAGAGAGCCAATCACCTCATGCCAACCAAAGCATGGCAATGGTAAATATTTCTTTCTCCTAATAATAATTGCTATCCCTGGAGAATGGGGGAACACAACAAATGTAAGAAGAAAAGCTTTTTCCTTTTTTTTAAATCAAAGCATTTAGCCCTTGGTTGTGATAACACATTTAAAAGACCTTAATGGGCTGCTATTCGGACCTAATTTCACTGCAGGATGTTTCTTTGAACAAACTGTTCAGCATTGTTTCTGGGCTTATCTACATGTTTGTGAAGATTTGTTATGCATCTGGTATGAATAGAGAGCCACAGGCTTTGAGGCTAGGAAGGACCCCTCTAATTCAATTCCTTTATTCCACAGAGAAGGGAAAGGGCACACCCACAAGTGCAAGTGATTTTTTCAAATCAGATAGTCATTTAGGGCATCCCTGCGTCACCTGAGTACTATAATGATCAATCAGACATCATGCATCTAGTTAATATGGGGAACAATTCCAGTCACAACCACCAATACTTACCCTTGTTGCAAGTCAAGACTCCTGTAGGTGAAGTCAGCCACATCAAATAACACTGCCCTTAGTGATGTGACATATGTGCTTTCAGAAGCGTGGCAGGCCACCTCTGCACACCTTCCATTGTCCCCCTCCATGTATGCAAAGAATAAAACAGACAGAGCTGTCTTCTGCAGCCTCAATCCACCCTTTCAATATCTTTTCCTCCCTTTTAGTAATCAAGTGACTGATTACCTTGGCTCAGACTCATGGATATTGGTTACCACTACTATGTCTTCGCATATTGAGGCAATTATCATTTTGTGTGGAATTAAGGGCACTTCCTTGGGTCTCAGGGTGTGCTAGGTATTAGAAGGCAAATCAAAAGATGTTGTTATTGTAGGGATATTCTAAGCCCTTCATCCAACCCCTCTTAGTAAAACTAATAGATTTTAGGGAACTGACAGAAAAGGCAAAGACATCAAAAGAGAAGGTGCATGTCCAATTTCTATATCTTAAAGTGTTCCAATTACTCCAGCCCCTCTCCAGGTCAGGTTAACAGAGATGCCCAACTAGAGAAGTTCTGACCCTTTTCACAGGTTACCTGCTACACTAGCTAAGCCCTCTCCAGCAGGCCTCTTCTTTTCTCAGGTCCCCCAATTTTCACTCCACATCTGTGCTTTCTTACTCTGCTCTGTCTCTCAAATGAATGTTTCAAATCTCACCTCCTTTGTACAATCTCATGGAACACAGATCTTTGCCTCTTTTCTTATTTCTTCATCAGTGAAGTTTCTGACAAATATATTTCAACTGATATTCTCCATCTTATAAAAACATTGGGAATAAACTGCCCTGGGAATCAATGTCACTTATGATGAATTTTGTTGAGATAACTTGAGCATTGGCTGAGAAATTGCACTAGAAATATCTCTTCTGATAAAACAGTATAGAAGGATCACACCTGGATATGGTAAAAGCTATTTATGACAAACTAATTGCCAGTATCATACTAAATGGGGGAAAATTAAAGGCATTCCCTCTAAAATCAGGAACAAAATAAGGATGTCCACTATCCCCTCTTCTATTCAATATAGTACTTGAAACATTAGCCAAAGCAATAAGGTAAGAGAAAGATATAAAAGGGAGATATATACATATATGTATGAAAAGAAAAAATTTAAGTTATTATTATTTGCACATAATACAATACTATCCATAGAAGACTCAACTCCACCAAAAAAGTTTTGGAATTAATAAGCAAATTCAGCAATGTAGCAGGATACAAGATCAACACACAAAGCCAAGTGTGGTGGCA
Organism: Chinchilla lanigera; assembly: GCF_000276665.1. Taxonomy (NCBI): domain Eukaryota; kingdom Metazoa; phylum Chordata; class Mammalia; order Rodentia; family Chinchillidae; genus Chinchilla; species Chinchilla lanigera. Next base: position 4,525,797 of record NW_004955454.1, on the reverse strand, counting down.
CATGCCTAAATCCCAGTACTCAGGAGGCTGAGGCAGGAGGATCACTGTAAGTTTCAGGCCACGTGGGCTACAAAGTGAGTTTAAGGCCAGCCTGAACTTCATAGTGAGACCCTGACTCAAAAAGACAAAAAAAAAAAGTCAACACACAAAAGTTGTTAGCATTTGCATACACCAATAATCAACTGGATGAAAAGGAAATTATGAAAACAACACCATTCATGGTTGCTTAAAGAAAAATGAAATACCTAGCAATTAACCTAACCAAGAAAGTAAAAGACTTCTGCAGAGAAAACTACAGTACTCTGAAAAGGAGACTGAAGAGGACATCAGAAAATGGAAAGACGTTCACTGTTCCTGAATAGGCAGAACATCACTGTAAAATTGGCCATATTCCCAAAACTATTATACAGACTCAACGCAATCCCAATCAAAATACCAACAGCATGCTTTACAGATCTATAGAAAATTATTCTAAATTCATACGGAGCCAGAAGAGACCCAGACCAGCAAAAGCAATTTTGGGCAACAAAAGCAAAGCAGAAAGCATAGCAACACCTCAAGCTATATTATAAAGTAACAGTGTTAGAAACAGCATGGTACTGGCACAAAAATAGATATGTGGACCATTGGAACAGAACTGAGGATACAGAAACTTTCTCAGACACATTCAACTATTTGTCTTTGACAAAGCAGCCAAAAGCATGTGTGGGAGGGAAAATAGCCTATTCAACAAGTGGTGCTGGGAAAACTGGTTATCTGTTTTCAGAAGATTGAAACTATGCCCTTATCTCTCATCTCAAACTAAATTAAAATCAAAATGCATCAAAGATTTAAATGAAAACATTAAAACTACTGGATGATAAAACAGGTAAAAATCTTAAAGACAGATGTAGGAAAGGATTTCCAAAACAGAACCTCAACTGCACAAGAAATAATAGCAAGAGTCAACAAATGTGATTATATTAGGCTAAAAAGCTTCTGTACAGCAAAAGAATCAATCAGTAGAGTGAAGAGACAATCTACCGAAAGGGGAAAATTTTGCCAGCTGCTACTCAGAGGTTTAATATCTAGAATACACAAAGAACTAAAGAAAAAAAAAATTAAACCAACTAAAATTAAAGACCCAGTCAAGAAATGGGCAAGATCCTAGCACTCAGAAGACTGAAGCAGGAGGATCATCACGAATTTGAGACCAGCCTGGGCTACCAAGTGAGTTCAAGGCCATTCTGAATTACACAGTGAGAGCCTATCTCAAAAAATCAAAAGAAAGCCCGGCATGGGGGCTCACGCCTGTAATCCCAGCACTCAGGAGGCTGAAGCAGGTGAATCATCATGAGTTTGAGACCAGCCTGTACTACAAAGTGAGTTCAAGTTCAGCCTGAACTACATAGAGAGGTCTTTTCAAAAAGACCCAAAAAAAATCAGAAGAAAGAAAGAAAAATATGTATATGTATATGATGTAAATGTATATGTATATCTCCAACATCAAAAGTTAAAGGAGGAAGGATTTATTGTAGCTCAGTTTGCAGAAGTTTCAGTTCATAGTTTGCTGGCTCCAAGGCGGGGTGGCATGGCAGAGAGGCATCACAGAGGAAAAGCAGTTCATGGCAGGCAGAAGGCAGAAGACAGAAGGGCAGCAAGCAGCAAGCAGCAAGCAATAAACAACAACCAACAAACAGCAACCTTCTTTCTGTCCCTTATATTTTATCCAGGTTACTCACTCTTTAGGTGCATGGCACTCACACCCAGGGTAGGGTAGCTCAGCATCACATCTTCTATCCCAGCATCACATATTCTAGATCCAGCCACCTCTGAAAAGCCCCAGCTATGATCTCATGAGGCTTTGGGGAGCATCTATACATAGTCATAACAACTATCATTAAGAAATCAAATAATAACAAATGCTGGTATGGCTGGGGTGAAAAAGAAACACTCCTTCATTGGAGTGTTGGGAATGTAAACTAGCACAACCATTATGGAAATCAGTATGGAGATTTCTCAAAGAATTAAAATTAGAAATTCCATATGACCTATCTATCTTCCTTGTAGGTATCTTCCCCAAAGAGCTTAAGTCATCATACTACAGTGATACACACATACCAGTGTTTATAGCAGCACTGTAAGTAATTAAATCCACAGTAAGAATTAAATCCTGGAAGTAGCCTGTGTACCCATCAACAGATGATTGGATAAACAAAATGTGTTATCTATATATAATGGAATACTGCTTGGTTATAACGTATGACAAATTTGATGCATGTGTAGGAAGATGGGTACACCTAGAGTATAATGTTGAGTAAAATAAACCAAACCCACAAGTTTAAATACCATATAGTATCTCTCATCTGAGTGAGGCAAAGTACAAACAAAGTGAGTACTAAAGAATGGGTAGAGGGGAACAAGGGGATGGATCTCTTGCAATAGGGAAATGGACCAAGGGAACAAGGGTGACGGGTGAGGAGGAGGGGGAGGAGAAATAACTAGAATAAAGACATGCCATGTTCAGGAACTTAATAATCTCAATTAATGTAAACATTCAATGACATAACATGAGCTAAGGTTAATAACATCAGCAAGAATGCAAATAGGATAGAGGAACTGGAGGAGGAGGGAGAGAAGGGAAGGGAAAAGGAAAGGGACTTAAAAAAAGAAGAAACAATCTGTAGTATGCACATGTAACCACTCCCAAAATGAGTGCATACTGCATGAACTGCAAATATGTACTAATAAAATTTAAAATTTTTTTTAAAAGAAATATCCCTTCTAACCTTCTGTGAAAAATAATAATAATATGGTATGTGAATTATATCTTAAAAAACTGCTTTTAAAAAGAAATAATGATGAAGCTAATAATGATGCTGTTGATAGTGCTATGACTACTGCTAAAAATAGTTTTTTTCATTTGCAGAACAGTTTATAGATTGTAGCCTTTTTCAGGTACATTTTCCCACTGGATCTCATTTACCTTGTGAAATCGGCAGGACAGATATTACAATCCCCAGAGTTCAGGTGAGGTTACTGGTTGAAGGTCACACAGATAGAAAGAGGTTAAACTACTTTCCCTTTCTACCGTGCCCTTTCTACCGTGCTCTGCTGCTTAAAAATAAATAAACAAAAAAAATGAACCAGGCATTTAAAACAACTGATACCACACTACTTTAAACTGCTTCTCTCCACTGGGAGAGAAAGTTCATGCTTCACTCCCATCATCCTTTGGAATAAAATTCCTAGCAAAAGGGGCAACTCATACAGATACCACAGCAGAGCATCAGAAGCTGATTCAGTAATGATAGAATCTCAGAGACATCCTGGAAATTCCTCTTCCTCCTTTTATCCTAACATACCCTACTATAAAACCAAGGCAAAATTTAGAGGTTAATTACATAACAAAGAAAAGTACTACAGTAAGAAAGGAAACTGTGCGTTTGTATTTTAAAATTAAAATGACAATGAATTGGTCTATAGTTGTATACAAATGTTCATGCATGGCTATAAAACCTGTTTTCAGCCTTATCCCTATTTTCAAACAGTTTCACCATCTTACCTATTTACAATTGCCTTGATTGATTAGGTGGTAAATTTCGTCTGAGTCATTGCAATCGTATAAAAATCCCAGATACAGACATTTTTATCATAGTACAAACTCATTTTAAATTGCAATTTCCAACTGTATAAAACCAGGCGGTAGCACATATTTAATCTCATAATGACAATTATAAAATAATCTTGAAACCCAAAGGCACCAATGTTTGTTCAAGGTATCATGATGAGCATTATGAAAACACAGTAGAGGTACGTCAGCTCCATGAAAGCCAATAGAAATGAAAGTGATGTGGATTAAAAAAGAATTTGCCTGTTTGAAATGGTCTTTTACTAATATCAAGACCATAATGTAATGTGTTTGGATAAGTGGTGATGAACGGGTTCTACAAACACAGATTATTCAAGTAGAAAGCAGGCAGAAGTCTGACGTCATCAGAGAAGGTCAGAGCTTTGGGCATTTAGGAAAAAAAATTTTTTTAAAAAGAGAAACATAGAAAAAGAATAAAGCTATGTTGGCCCAGGGAGAGAAACAGCGTGGCAATGCTGACATCATTGCATAATTTATCTTTTTTTTCTTTTACTGTGATGTATAATCTTTAAAGGTTTTAAAAATCATATTGCAAGTTAAAAAACAAAACACAACAGAAAACCTTTCTAGTCTTCCTCTCTCTCTTTCTCAGAATGTAAATTCTAAAAGATCAGGATTTACTGCTGTCTACTTTTTTATCCCAGCTTAGATTTCAGCATTCCATAGAGCAAGAGCTCATTAGAACATGGTGGTGTTAAATCAGTAAAGTGAACTACTTCGTGGTTTAGTTGCATCGAATAAGCATTTGCTGAATAGCTGTTATGCACAAGGCATCAGACTGAGTGCTGGGGAGACCACCAGGGCATAAAAATAACCACATAAAAATATGAGGCTATTTGCCCCTTTCTGCTTACCTGTCAAGAAATTCTAAGCTAAAGTCATTCAGTTGCAACAGCTGCCTTTAGACTAGGCGTTTGGTAGCAATTCTCTTCTACTATGGTGACTCATTTTTTAGAATTGGGGAAAATATATGCAACGTATTAAATAATTAAATAAGTGCTCTAATTCCAGATAAAGTGAGTTAAGCAAAACAGCAGTAGAGTGCCACTGAGCATTCACAGGAAGAGACGATTGCAGGAAGGAAGGAGACGAGAGGGGAGTCTTCTGGGAAAAGGTCTTCCAGGCTAAGAGAACAAATGGGCAAAGGATGATCGGAAGGGAATAACTGACAAAGAAAGAAAGAACAGAGAACATGCTGTTTCCTTCATTAATTTTAACAACAACAACAAAATTAACCCACTCCTCTAAGAACCATACTGCTGTGTGGTTCATATGTAAAAATCTATGCTGTTCATATACATAAAACAGATTAGTGGGACGTTCATCTTGCTCACTTAGGAGGTCAGGGACGGGGAACGACACGGCCCTGTTGTTTCAGTACAGACACAACAAGCAACAGTAAATCACTGGACAATGAATGAATGGATGTCTTTCATCCGATGGGTTCTCAGTAAATGCTTTATGGTTGTGGCCAAACTCAAGCCGTAAAGCTTGATTTTAAATGAATATTTAACATATTATACTGTTCCCCCCCACCGCCCCGTATTGCCTGTCTTCTCTACTGAGCCCAAAGTAATCTGTTCTTTTGGGGCTGGATTTACTCTTTACAGTTTACTGGAAGAAAGTCTGCAAAATTAAGAGGAAAATGATCTGTGTATGGAACGTGGTATCTAAGGACTAAAAACTGGAAAAAAGAAAGCCATGTCCCATGGTATGGGTGAGAAAAATGCAAAGTAGAATCTGTGGGTTTATACTGAATAATCAAAATTGGAAGAGCTAAAGAAGAAAGAAAGTATCATACTAGTTCAAAAGTTAATCACAAAGTTCTTTTTCGTCCATGCAGTGAATTAAGCTTGTTTTTAGAAGTACAGGATGAAGAGCAAGGAGAGCTCCCTAATACTGGAAACAAGGTAACACAGTACCATGCTGCTTTGTATGGTTACTCACTCACTTGCTGGCGCTTGTGTTTGTCAAAATGCAGATCCGAATCCATTAGCTCCTCATGGAATCAATTTAGAGTATTTGGAATCACATGGAATCACAGCAAATATTTTAAAAAATGAAATATATATGTAAACATATGTATATCTGTCTATCCATCCATCACTTATTGTTTCATGAAACTTTTATTTTATTTTAGTTAATAGCAGATATAAATATATGTTCTGGGTCAGACTGCTAATGAACTCCAATCCCAGCCAAAAAAAGTCTGAAGCCCCTGTTGTATTCTTCCCCATTGGCTTTGGGGTGGAGAGGACCGAGGACCTAATTAAGGATTTTAGTAAAATTAAAGTCCTGAATTCGAAGTTTACAGTGCAATTTACTGCTTTGAGAGGGTGCACAGTCCTTATGATAACCAAGTATCAAATAGGTAAGAGTTCATCAGTGTGGATGAGGATGCTAAATAAATGGCTTACATCAGTGGTTCCCAGCTTTTTAGTCTGAAAACCTCTTCATACTCTTAAAAATTATCAAAGACTCCCTCAAATAACTTCTCTTTATGTGAATTATAGTCATCTACAAATATTTGCTATATTGGGAACTTACTTATTTAAGATACAATAAGGTACTGAGTGTAAATATAAGTAATATATCTTCATGAAAAATATTTTTCTATAACAAAGAAATAGTGTTTTATATTTTTGCAAATATCTTTAAAGCTGGCTTAATAGAAGACAACTGAAGTCCCTTCTCTGTTTTTGGCTGTAACTGTTATCACATGTGTTTAGTTTGACACATACAAAGAAATTCTGACCTTACACTGATAATGTAGTTGAAAAACGGATGAGTATTCTAATGACCGTTGAGATAATTGTAGATCTTTTTCTTTGACAATACATCAAACCCTGACAAATGGCACTTTCTTGAAAATTAATTGCAATGTGCTCTCCAGAATTGTATCTATCAACTTTTCATATTCTGGTACATTAAAATCCTTTAGTTCCTATTTTCTTTGAATGGATCTTTTCCTCCATGCATAATTATGTAACATCAGACACTTGGTCACTTGGAAAATATTGAGTCACTGAGTTAAGAAGATCTTAATGTTGACACTTTTTCTTACATGACATTTTTTAAAAACTGCAATGATTAATACCACTGGTCTCACCGGAAAATACCTGAAGTATTGGGAAGCTATCAAGCCTCAGATAACATATTTTCTAAACTGATAATTCCTTCCATAAGATTCAAGTATTACCAATAACAACAATAATTGTTCCTATTTTTCTAGAAGTGACAGGCAAACTTTGTTTTTGAAACTGTCTACCATGTGTCTGGATAACCACAGTTTGCCCATATTTCTTTCAAGTAAAAATAGTGTTCCATAAAAGTAGAACAAGCAAACAAACACACTAACTCAGCTCACAATTCAAGCACAGAATTTTCCGGGAGACAAATACAGTACTTTGACATGCAGCAGAGTGCTTTACGGATGCTTCTTTTTTTTTTTTTTTTTTTTTTTTTTCCACACAGTATTTAAAAGATGTGTACGTAAAGATTGAAGTTTGATGAAATTAGTAATTTTACTAATTTTGTTCTTTATAGAACAATCTCAAGTGACATTTGGGTCTGGCTGGGATTTTTTTGGTTTTTGTTTTTCTTTAGAGTATCTGGCAGTGAGGAACACACTGATCACTGGAGCCCTTGGTGCCCCGCCTCGGTTCAGACTAAGACATAGCGCTTTTACTCACCATTGTTTTTCCATCATTGATGAAAAAAGTCAACGTAAACAAATCAAATAAGTCTGCCTTGTTAGGATAATTGTTTAAACCTTGCAGATCCCCCGAAAGAGTCCCTAGGAATCATCCCTCCCCGAGGCGGGTGTTAGGGACACCTTGAGAACCACTGCGCGTTAGCACATTAAGAAATCACAGATCTTTCTTTTCAGCGTTATTAATGCTTGAGGCTTATTTATTAAAGATTTGATCACTGAAACGCCAAAAACGATACATGCCAAGGCGTCGAACACATCCAAGGGGAAAGCCTATTGCGCTCTAAAGCTCATACAGCTCTAAAGCTCATGCAGAAAGAAAATAATTTGGGGTGGGGAGGAGAAAGAAAGAAAACGGGATTTAGAAGGCCGGCCGGGGCTTGTCGTTACCAGTGGCAACGATCCTCAGCGAGAGATGCGAACATCGACTAGTGATGCCTTGCCTTGACCAGCGAGGGGAGAGGGCGGGGCGGATGGAGCCGGAAGACCTCTTTGGGCCTGTGGTCGCCGGGGTTTTCATTTGCGAGGCCGCTCGCTCGTTCTGCGATCTATTGAGAGTGTCTTCTGGAGCCCGTGAGGTGGTCCGGGAGGGAGGGAGGAAGATGGCGGCCGTAGCGGCGGGCGGCCTGGTAGGGAAGGGGCGCGACATCAGCCTAGCCGCCCTGCAGCGCCACGACCCCTATATCAACCGCATCGTGGACGTGGCCAGCCAGGTGGCTCTGTACACTTTCGGCCATCGGGCCAACGAGTGGGTGCGTGCGGACGCGACGGGACAGTGCAGAGCAGGGCTGGAGCGGGAACGGGGGTCCCGCTCGGGGTTGCAGGAGCCGGTGAGGGAGGACACGCCTACGATGGCGGTGGAGCGGGGCCCGAAGCCGAAATTGTGCGGATTGAACACAGTGGGCTAGGGGAGGGAGGTCGACCCGAAAATCCTCCCGGAGTTGCGGGAAGACGTTAAGTACCGCCGGCCCCCGCGGTCAGGCGCGGGACCCGAGAGCTGAAGGAAGGAAAGGACCTGTTTCCCGGAAGACGCTGTGCTCCGGGGAAATAAAGCGGAGTGCTGTGCCAGTAAAATCGGTGGCCGTCGGGGGGGCCGGGCTAGAAGAGCAGAAGAGTTCTGGCTCTGGACCGACCATCTTAGATGGGGCGGAGAGCGCTCCAAACTTGATGGAAGGGGAGAATCCCAAGTACTCAGGGAAAACACCAAGCCAGGCAAACATGGGCCAGTGAAAGACAAAGCGGGACAGTCTGACATTCAAAAGGAGGTTGGTGATCTTGGGGAAGTGAGTACACTGCAGCCTTTGATGCTGGAGTCCACTCGGTAGCTGAATTTCTAGCGCTTCTCTCGAAGCTGAGCCCCAGTGAATGGAAGGAAGTTTAATTTTTTTTTCCCACAACTAGAATGTGGTCGGAGCATGAAACACGTAGGGAGTTCTGTGCTGGAATTGCCCCGTGTAATTTTGTAACCCGTCTCCTTGGCTGTAGGGACATGTAACTTTTCTCTTCGTACTGGTTTTGTACCAAGTGAGACTCATCTGTCTGTTACGTTACCGTACAATTATTAAAAAATGAGAACTTACTTGAAAGGATTTCAGATTTCGGAGGAGTTTCTCAAATCAGAAAAAAAAAAACCCACAATTTAAGGAAAATTTAGCAAATTCATTTTTTAACATGTACTGTGTCTTCTTAAGCAGGCTGTAATAAATACTCACCTGAAAAATCATTGACTCAGGCTGGGGGTGTGATGCACCTCAGTGGGAGAGTGCTTGCCTAGCATGTACGAGGCCCTGAGTTCAGTCCCCAGTACCACACACACACGCAAAATCATTGACGCAAAAATTAAAAATGCTGTAAAGGTTTGGGCAGGTAGCTTGGTGGTACAGCGCTTGCTTAGGCAGCCTCAGGCCCTGGGTTTTATCCCCAGCACCACAAAAAACAAAACAGAAAAGCATATATATGTATCCCCCAAATGGGAGAAGATAGTTTTGCTCTAAGCTCTTAATAGAAATGGGGCAAAGATTTTAGGTCTGCTCTTCTGGTTGCCAAACCCGAAAGAAACACATGGAGATCTCTTAACACGCCCATCATTTGTAGTAGAAAGCATATCATTTGATCAGGAGAGAAGCTATCCCCCGCCCCTCAGTTAGCAGGAGAACTTATCACCTGAGTTTTCATAGAAAAGGCATTGATATTGACATGTATTATCCTATATGTGGCTGTTTTTATGGTTCTATAGACAGACGCCCAAGGTATAGTGTAGTTCTGTAATAAAGGACTCTAAGCTGACTTGGCACTAGGCTTAGAGTCTGGAGAATCCTGATAAATTGTTAACCTCTTTGGTAGAACATTTCTCTTGAATGTCATTTCCTAAAGGCCTTTGATCTGTGTGATAGAGACCTTTTAAAATCATTGCAGAACTTTACTAGGTGCCCAGTGAAACCCATCAACAAAAGCCTTGTCCAGAGGCAAAACTGTCACCATGCATTATTTACAGGAGTTATGTTTTCCTGTTTCCTGGACTTGTTGCCTTCAGACAGGCATAATTCATTCAGTAAAAGGTCATTCTTTCAAGTACTAATCTTCAAGGCTATGGTAGCCAGGCAAAAGAATGGGGCCTAGTTCAACTACAGTGTAGTTGCTGGGGGCAAGGGAATTGTCATGACTGTCCCCGATGCCATCGCTCTGGCTAGGAGCCTTTTGAATATAAACTTAATAAAAGTATACAGAGCATCAAGAATGGAGGAGAAAGTGTTTGCAAGAAGGCAGATGTGAATTCTTACAACACTGAAAATACATAAATGACACAAGGAATTTATAGGAAGAGAAATCAGGAATGAAGATCACAGAAAATTAGCTGCTTTATAAAAGGATTATGAGGCTAAGGATAGAGTTCAGTAATAAGAATTCATGCTTAGCAGGCACAAGGCCCTGAATTCAGTCCCTAGCATCCAATAAATAGGAAAGGGATGATTATATCACTATTGGAATAGGAAATTTTATTTTTATTTATTTTTGTTGTTGTTGTTTTTTCCTGTACCAGGAATCAAACTCACAACCTTGCACTTGCCAGAGAGGCACTGTGCTGCTGAGCCAAATCCCCAGCCCCTAGAGTAGGAAATTTTAGGGCTAGGCCTACTTTTCCTTTGCCAGGAAAGATGGCTGCCCCACAGTACCTGTGTTAATTGAAGGCTATAACTTCTTGTATTATTTTCACTCTTTTTTAGTCCTTAGAACAGTGGCTCACAGCTGGAAGTGATTTTGCCCCTAGGTGACATTTGACAGAATCGGGAGAGGATTTTGTCACCGAGAGAGGGTGTTGCTAGCATCTGCAGGATAGAGGCCAGGGATAAAGCTAAACGTCCTACAAAGTGTAGATATTGTTATACACCCTACATCAAAGATTTGTTGCCTCAAAAATGCTAGCCTTCAAAAAAATTGCCTTGGAATGACTGGTGCCCTGTATTTCCAGCTAATGGTTTTCTGTGTATCAAAATAACTCAGAGTTTTTGGAAATGTAACACACCAAAGCAAAACCTTTGGCTAATGAGGCCCAGGCATTAGATACTGTTGAAGGCTTAAAAGGTGACTCATTACATGAATACTAGAGACAGATTTGACAAGACAAATTGGGACCTACTTTTTTTTTTATTATTTTAAGTTAGAATAATCAGTACAGTTGAGATTGCTTTGAGTTATTTCAAAAGTGTCAGTGTACTGAGTCTCAATTTATAAAACGGCACTATCTATATTCCATTTTGTTATTTTTAAGTCTGAATTTTGAGCTGCTTCATACTTAGATTTTTATAATAGTGTATTATTATATAATTAAATTGTACTTTTAAAATTTTAACTAAAGTTCCTTAGGACTATGAATTAATGCTTTAACATAAAAGTCCTCCATACTTGAAAGATCTAAGGAAGACCTAATAAAACCTTGTTTTAACTATTCCCCACACCCCGAACCCTGAACTTTATACAAAAAAAGGGAAAAAAAATCTGATTGTTCTTGGATAACTGTAACGATCAGGAAAAGGCATGAACTTGAGCTGGCTCAGACATAATAAACCAGAAATTTATATTTCCAAAGCTCCCTTTTTCCAGGTATCAGAGCTGTTGAAGTATGTTTTTTCTTTAAAAGAGCTAAGTGGCGTAGACCAGTTAGTTGTCTCTTTCCAGGGGAGAAGCAGACCCGGAACACTAAACTAGCCCAGTCTGATCGGGTGAGAGCCCAGCTCCAAGACCCGTATTGCAGTGTTGAAACACAGCTCCTTCCCACTGGCAGGCTGAGAATAAATGTCAGGTGACTTGCTTGTTAATGAGTTAGAAAATAATTGTAGGAAAGGCTTTCCTCTTACAGATCTGATTTTGGATTTTTCAGGACCAAAAAGTGGTGTTGAAGTTTTTGTTGTTTTTAGAAGGAAAGAGGAATTTGCTACATCAAGGAAGAAGTAAAACGAGTCAGAAGCTGTCAGCTCTTCTGTGCTGATACATATTCTGATTTGGGCCTCCCAGGTGAACAGTCGAAGGTCAAATACAGGGAGACAGTAAAATGTTCTGCCCTGCTGACAAGTGATCTTGACCGTGCACATAGGTTCTTCAGGGTCTTAGTTCCATCTGTATTCTAACTTTGGTTTCCTATCATTGTACTGGGTAATAGCTAATATTTAGTTTCTACAGTGTGATTCTTCATTGTGGACTACTAAATGCTTGCCATCTGGACCAGCTAAACTTTGAAAACACACATTCTTAGGCTGGTAGCATTTATTGTACTATCATGGCTGTTTTCTCAATGATTGACAGAGTAGGGGTTTGAATTTTTTTTTTTGGTATCAGGAATCAAACTTAGGACCTCGCACTTGCCAGGCAGGCGCTGTGGCACTGAGCTAAATCCCTGGCCCCAGGGGTTTGAATTTAATTCTTAGTTCGGAAAGTACACTCTATATAGATTTCTCAACAGATAGGAGTTAATTCTGTATTTGTTTACAGAGAAAGGTAAGTAATACTTCTGTATTTTTTTTTCTTTTTAACTAAGAGTATTTTCCAAAGCAGAGAGGCAAATGGGCCACATTGAGAAATAATACTTTTCACTGTACATTGGGGTGATTTATGGAAATTTCATACTAAGTGCAGTTGAAGAATAAACTCTTTCATACCTATGCCTATATGTTAGGAAAAGCTAAAATTTTCATAACTGGTCGTTATTCCTAACTGCATTTTTTTTTTTGTAGTGCCAGGAATCGAACTCATGACCTTGCACTTGCCAGGCAGGCACTGTGCCACTCAGCCATATCCCTGGCCTCCTAACTGCATATTCTGTAACATCTTGAGACTAAAAATCTTACGAAGTAGTGTTTGCAAAGGTGTTTACTCTTATTTCCCAGTTAAATTTTACTCTTTTTTACTAGTATATGTTTGCGATGAATAACAAGTACATTCACTATAGAGAATTGGTACATATACATGTTGCATCTTGATCCTTTTTTCTTTCCCTTCTTCCTGTCTTCCTCATCTCCAGATACATTTCTCATGCCTAAATAGTTTCCATTTCCTAACATCTTTTATTTTGCTCTTTAGTTGCTTATATAAGAGAAACCATGTGATATTTAATATGTGTCTGATGTACTTCCTTTAGCATTATGGTCTAAACATGCATCCACCTTCCTACAAATGACTCCAGTTTATCCTTCACAGCTGAGTAGTACTCCATTGTATATATATATACCACATTTTCCTTAACCATTCATCTGTTGATGAACCATGTTTTGTGATACTTGCATATAATTTAGACTGTAGTGGATTTTGTTTTCATGACTTGTAATATATTTCCACAGACAGAGAATGTGTTGCTGAATTCAGGCAGCAGTGTGCAAATTCATATGCTTCAGAATCACTTGGACAGCTACTAAAAAACAAATTGCTAGATGCCATCCCCAGCATATCTGAGTCAAGGGCCCAAGAATGCATTTCTAACAAGTTTTTATGTGCTGCTGCTGCTGCTGCTGCTCTTGATCTGGGGATCATACTTTGAGACACACTGAGCTAAACTGACCAAAAAAAATTGCTGCAGTTACTTATGCATGTGAAGGAATCATGCTTTCAATTTTTGTGTGCTTCCTAAAAATTGTTACCTTGGTGTTGCACCTTTTTTTTCTTAAATGGGCCATCTTTTTGCAGAACAATAGAGTACTTAATTTTGGTAATGAATGTTAATAATAAAATATTAGGAGTTAAGTGGAATGCTGAAATTAAGCCATGTAAATAGCAAAAGCACATTTTAAATTCAGAATTCTAATAGTTTGATTACTCGTTAAACATGAAAAAAAGTGCATTGTATCAATGAACGTTATCATTGGGCCAAGGTTCCTGCCTTTGGCAAAATGGAAAAGGTGTCAAATGAACCAACTGAACATTTATTTTAACTTTACCGTCTCCTCCAGATTTTCTCTGGCAGTTCGTGAGTCCTAACTTGATATAACACTTCTAACTTTATTTCAAAGGTCTTGAATGAAAATTTGACTCTAAATATTCTAGACCAAGTAGGTGATTTATTCATCTGAAAACTACTGCATCATTGCCTTCCTCTGTCTAGCGATTGACAGATCGTCTGCTCTCATAGGTGACAGGATATGGCAAGGGAAAATGAACCTGAGAAATAAAGTGAAGGATGATGAAATGCAGACATCAAGGTTTTCTGCAGCTTGCCATATACCCAGTTTGGAGACTGGAGGAAAAGGCAGCATACTTATTATATGCCACTCTTTCTCATAAAGTCCATGGGACACTTACTTCATCATTGTTTCAGATAAAGATGTGTCACCCACACTGTATTTGGAAAAGAGATAGTGACAAAAGAATGACTGCTCCCTGCTACTCACCCAGCGGAGCCAGTTAGGGTAAAAACTCTCTTCCCAAGAATAGCCCCTCTGGTTATATACTGCAGCTTCACCTCTCTGAGATGCAGTATCATTCTATCAGAAGTTTATATTCTGCTCTGTGACTTAAGAGAATATACATACGCTATGTGTTTTATTTTTTTAGGAGAAGACTGATGTGGAAGGAACCTTGTTTGTTTATACGAGGTAAGATTATTTCACTTAAAGAAACTGACAGTCTTCAAAATAATATTTTAGCTCAGTTGTGTCATTTTCTTCAAGTGCAGTTTTACTTCAAAGAAGTAAAACAACTGAATCTTAGTTTGAAATTATTAGCTGACAGGAAGAAAAGAATACTTGTGTTGTCCCCTTGTTTTAGTTCCGTGAATACTGATTTCAGGATATAATTTAAATCTCAATATAGATTAACTTAAATCTTTGTGCTCTGTTTGAAATACTATTAAATATTCTGTGATTCAAATGAATGGTACAGCTTTTGAATGTAATACATCAGCAAGGAGCTAGAAGTACACTGTTAAGAATGTTAGATTATTTAATCAGTGCTTAGAAAAGTGTTTTATTGATCACCTTGCCACTCTTGATGTTTTAAAAAACAGTCCAAAATTGAAGGTATCTTTCAGTACTTCATTGTCTAGTTAATAGAGTATGTTTCAGGATAGATTATTAATAACTCATGCCCTTTTCATTTCTTTTTATCAGATTCTGTTAACCTCACACATGTACAGAGATATACATTATATGTATTGTCTTAATAGTTATTTTTAAAATAAGCATTCACTAAAATGTCTCAGCTAAATCCTATCACATTCAATAGGTGCAAAGATGAAATACAGAAGCTTAGACAAACCCTTCTTGGGATAACAGTTTACTTGGGCAAAAAGGAAATACACACATACATGTTAGATGTATTTTCTTTACACATATATTCATGTTTAAGATAAACAAAGGAGCTGAGAGTGTATCAGTGGTAGTGTCTGGCATGAGCCAGGCTGTGAGTTCCACCACCAACACTGTTTAAAAAAAAGGATAAACACAGTACAGATAGACCTCAGTGCTGGTGGATAAATAATAGGCAACAAATTGGCTGCTATGATAGAAAGCTTTATACAATTGATGTTTGCACAAGATAATTTTACTTTTAGAATTGCATAGAGAGAGGTTCAGGCAGTCTCAATAGGAAAAAACGGCAAAAGCAGAGGCATAGATCTAGTATGTGAAAAAGACAGTGAGGAAAATAACTGCTGCAGAGGGCTGATACTGGTTCATATTAGTGACATGGGCAAAGAGATTCACTGACTTGGAGTGAATCTTGGAAAATAAATTCTGAAATTTATTTTCCTAGCAGTAGAGAGTCATTAAAGGTTTATAAACAGTGGATTGTGAGAGTCTTGAGAACATACGGGGAAAGCTAGTGTATTAACATTATGAGGACACACTGGCTCTGGAAAAAATTGGATCCAGGAGAACACAGAAAGTGTTCCCATGGAGCAGGTGTGAAGTGGTGCAAGTTGGCATGGCTGGTGTTGAGAGGAGAGGGCCTCAAAAGGCAGCCCGAATAGAGAGAGAGTGGTAAGGTTAAGAGAACGTTTTTTGAATATGGAATATAGAAAAATAATGACAGAAGAGAAGATAGGTTGAGAGTCTGGATTGAGGCTAGGTTTTTCACTTTTTAGTTTGTTTTCAATGCTGAGGATGAAACCCAGGGCCCCACATTACGCATGTATTTTACCACTTAGCTACACCCCCAGCCCTTAGTCTTTAGTTTTTTTGAAGTAATGTGTTTGGAGTGGTAGCAGGATATTCAAATGGAAATAACAAGCCACTTGGGGCAGAAGTAGCCCTGGAGGTAGAGAGTTTAGAGCTGTCTGAAGTTTCTTAATCTCTTTCCCAAATATAACTCAAGAATAGGATGCCTGCTGTCCCACCCCACCCTTATCCTGCCTCCTCCTAGATTCTGGTACTTTGGAGTCTTCCAAGAGTTTGGTGTCAGGTAATCTAGCTGCCTGTGATAAACTTTTGACTTCTAGAAGTTTACTTTGAGCAGCTGGCACCTTTATTCCTGGGCCTGTTCTATAAACCATGAAATGATATAGTCCCCACACCATTAAAGACAGATGTGAGTTCCTGTTGTGATAATGGGAAACAGGAAGAATCAAACTGATTCTTATACAGAAACACCTAATCGCACTAAGGTGTTTCTTCATGTCCTCCCATGTCTTCTGTCTTGATAGAGTTCGTAGAGACACCCACTGGTGATTTCTACGCTTGGCATTCCACATGACCTGTCGGTCTTCAGGAGTACATCATTTCTTTTCTATCTTAAATGGAAATGATTATAAGTACTTCTGGTATTAATTATATGCCTGCCATTACTTCTTTATAAAACAAGCCAGGAAAAGATTACCTTCTCTCAGTTTTAAAATTGGGGATCTTAAAAGAAAATCCTGCAATCAGTAATGTAGCTGTGTTTTACCTCTTTTAGCATCAAATGATTAGAAGTAAAATAAAACTAAGATGTAAACATTTTGCTTCCTATTTTTCATAACATTCCTGTGGGTTTATTAAGAACAACCCTCTACGCTACTTTAAAGTAAATAAATGCGTTCTGCCCGCTTCAGTTTCAGTGATGTATGTGGCGTTTCGTTTGTCACAGAAGTTGTGCCGTTGCATTACTAGATGGCTGTTACCCAAGAGCAGGCAGATGCACACGTGACTGTTAGAGTGTGTGCTCTATATAACTGGGGTTCTTTTTGCAAACAGGAAGCATTCAAGATTTGTTGAATGAGTTGAAGAATAAAAAGTCACTAAATATACTTTGTATTGAGAAAAACTTTTATAGTCGTTTATCTGTGAAGCTCTTTACTTTATATTGAAGAAAACAATATATGCCCATTGAACCTTTGCATAACTTTTCAGTTTGTACTGTGTCTCCTCACAGTGAGTTGCTTCATTTCTTTAAGAGATTTTGCAGCTCTCGATTTTAGACCAACATTAACATTTTTCTATGAAAAGTTGTTTGTATAATTGGGATACACACTCTATATAAACTGAGATCCTTTAAATGTATCTGTCGCTAATTTGAAAAGTATTATTTGAAAGGAATTTATAATATAAATTAAAGGAATTTATAACCTTAAAGGAATTTATAAAATAGGGAGCAAGATATATGTGTATATCAGAAGATATACTCAGAAGTACACAGTAATGGTTAAAGAAGGACAGCTCCATTTCATCAAGAACTAACTTTGACAGCCGTGCTGTCTTAATATGAATTAGTATAATGATGCCATTAATGAAGAAATGTTGTATTCTGTGTGTACAGTCAGCTTCTGTAAAGCTGTATATAAACACAGAAAGGTAAGAGACACATCAGAGTGTATGATTTATGATAGAAAAATATGCAAAGTATTTAGATAAAAAAAATTACACTAAAAGACACACTGCCACTAATCCCCTTCAGAATGCTCCTCTTGCTTCGAACACACTCCGTTGTTATTGTTACTTCCTGAAGCAGTTCGCGAAGTCCTTGTTCACAGTGACTTTAGTTGGGTTGTTGTGGCTACCTTGATGTCCTGAATCAATTCAGAACTTTTATCTATAATGGTCAGTTTGTTGTTTTGTTTTTTGGAACGGGAAATCAAACTCAGGACCTTGTGCTTGCCAGCAGGCCCTTTGCCACTAAGCTATATTCCCAGCCTACAGTGGTCAGTTTGACTTTGGGGAAGAGCCAGAAGCTGCACAGTGCCGGACCCAGGGAAGAAAGCAGATGAGGATACACAGCAGTGCTTTTACACGCCTGATCTTCCACTGAATGACATTTGGCAGAAGCTCTCATTGCATTTTTTTGTAATCACACTCCATAAAGACAGTAACAAATGAGGTCTGTCAGAACTGCTT
Organism: Chinchilla lanigera; assembly: GCF_000276665.1. Taxonomy (NCBI): domain Eukaryota; kingdom Metazoa; phylum Chordata; class Mammalia; order Rodentia; family Chinchillidae; genus Chinchilla; species Chinchilla lanigera. The sequence continues at coordinate 4,507,664 of NW_004955454.1, read as the reverse complement.
CAGAAAATGGCAACAGTAGTATAAATTTGTTTAGCCGGTGTGGTGGTGCACGCCTGTAATCCCAGCCCTCAAGAGGCTGAGGCAGGAGGATCCTTGCAAATTCTAGGCCAGCCTGAGCTACAAAGTGAGTTCAAGGGCAACCTGAACTGCATAGCAAAAGGTCTCAAAAAGACCTTCCCCCGCTAAAAAGGGAAAGGTGTGTTTGAATTGAGGGGGAATATTTTGAAGGGGATTAATGGCAGTGTGTCTTCTACTATAATTTTTTAAAAATTTAAGCATTCACTGTATATTTTGATCACACCTTATAGTTAGATTGCATGTATAATATATTGAACAACTTGTCTTTGACCCCTCTTCCCACTCCACTTCTGATCTTCAGGTCTGCTTCTCCAGAACACGGATTCACCATTATGAATAGGCTGAGCATGGAAAATAGAACAGAACCCATTACTAAAGACCTGGATTTCCAACTCCAGGATCCTTTCCTTCTCTACAGAAATGCCAGATGTGAGTCTCTTACTACATTGGGTGGTTTTCTTTCTGCAGTTTGACCAGGTGTTTAAAGTTGTGAATTGTGCACCTTGGTGTTTGCATTGAGTATCAGTGGCTACTGTCAGCATCAGCTTGAGAAATTCTCACCTTATGAGGGGACTTTCTTAGACGGTTCAAGTGTGAGGTTGCTGAACACTGCGTTGAGCAGCCATACTGCTTTGTAGTGTGATTCCACCACTGACCTTAAGCCTGAGCACTGGGGTTGTGTAGACTTGGTAAGGAGACTAAAGAGGGACATGTAGGTGGAGCCACTGGGCACAGTGCATGATTCAGCTACTGGCCCTTTTTCCTCATGCATCACTTCTGCCCTAGCACACTGACACATCTTCCAGGAAGAGGCCTGCATAGTAAATGAGAACTCAGAAGTCCAAAGAATTTGGTCCTTGAGAATTGAATGGCTTTTTATAATGTTAAAGTTATAGTAGGTACTAAAATGGTCCTTTTCAGATTTGAAATGAAATAGTAATTGCATATCTAACAGTGTCTTCTCCTTTTATGCACCTGTCTTATCTGACCACTTATGTTGGCCAGAAAGATGGATGAGAGTATCAATTTCAGAGGCTTCTCTGTACATAGAAAACAAAGACATACTACTCAATGTATGAGTGTGTGTATGAGCATGCACGTGGACATGCACTCATGCACTATAGATGACTTTCAAGAAGACCTCAAGGTTAAGAAATGTTTTCCCTCTATATATTTCCCATCCTACTCTTGGCATTTAAGAAACAAGAATTTGACTACTGTGTATTATTTAGTATAACTTTAATAATAAATGTAATATAGGTAATATTTGACAGCAATCCCAGTGAATCCTTTCAAAGTGAATGTAGTATCTTTTTTTTTCTTTTGGTGGTGTTGAGGATTGAACCCAGGGCCTTCACACAGAGTGACACCCTCCAGCCCTTTTTTTTAAAAGGGTCTCATTAAGTGACTAAATTGCCTAGGCTAAGCTTGTACTTGTGCTGAGATTATAAGCATGTGCCACCGTGTCCAGCTTTGTACAATCATTTTAATGTATTAAATATGATAATATATTTACTTATATTTACATATAATTAAGTTGCTATGATAGGTAGTCATGCAGATACTTAGAATTAAGTTTTTGGAGCTGGGCAGGGTGGCGCATGCCTATAATCCCAGCACTCAGGAGGCTGAGGCAGAAGGATCATTGTGAGTTCGAGACCTGCCTGGGCTACAAAGTGAGCTCAAGGCCAGCCTCAACTGCATAGCGAGACCCTGTCTCAAAAGGACAAAAAAAAAATTTTTTTTGTGGGATTAAAGTTTTACAGTTAAATTTATATGAGAGAAAAAAATAAAAGCTATCAAAACTAACATGACTTAACAATGGTAGGTCCTATGGAATGAAAAGTTGCACTACAGTCATGGTAGAATATTGCTGCCTGTTGTTTCTTTGCTGACAGGTGTGCCTTACATTTAGTTTTAATTGTTTATGTGTTTATAGTCAGGTTTTATTTTTTAAGTTATTAGATTCTGTTAAATTAATATATAATTCAAGTCCTACCTAATAGAATAACCACAAAAATACATGTAGAAATGACTGTTCGTGACCTATCATAATAAGTTTTTGTTGTTGTTGTTGTTGTTGTGACAGTCTTGCTATGCAGTTCAGGCTGGCCTTGAGCTCACTTTGTAGCCCAGGCTGGCCTTGAACTTGCAGTGATCCTCCTGTCTCAGCCTCTCAAGTGCTGGGATTACAGGCATGTGCCACTATACCCAGCTTCATAATCATTTTTTATTGGTTGTATTTAAGATAAATACTTGGCGGGCTGGGGATTTAGCTCAGTGGCACAGAGCCTGCCT
>NW_004955454.1:4392463-4505188 GCF_000276665.1 Chinchilla lanigera | reverse complement strand
ATTATATATTACTATACCAAAAATATATAAAATGTTTCTAATGTATTGATTTTGTAAACAACTTTCCTAAATCCCACAGAGATTATCTGATAGGAAGTGTATTTGGATCTAATGAACATACATTAAGCATCACCTCAGTCCTAGGCATGTGCTGTCCTGTGTGGTGGTCAGTAAGTATGTGTGGCTGTGCAGCTTTTGAAATGTGGCTAATCTGAATTGCTCTATGCTATACATGTAAAATACATATCCTTCTCCAGATACTTAACACAAAAACGAAAAGAATGTAAAAAAACTCATTAATTTTATATTGATTGACATGTTGAAATGGTAATATTTTGGATATCTTGGGTCAAATAAAATATATTAAACTTACTTTCACCTGCTTCTTTGTATTTTTTTAATTTAAAATTACATATGCGGCTCACATTTCTGCTTTATGTTGTATTTCTGTCAAACAGCACTGTTCTATTTTCATTTGTCCATTTTCCCATATTTTCATTTCTTTTTAGAAGTCACAATATAAGTCACAACTTATAGGATAGACATTTTCTCTGCCTTTTTGCAGATGAGAAAACTGAGGCTCAGTGAGGTGACAGACATGTATACAAAGCCACAAATTCTGATTCCCTGCTATGGCCTTTCCACACCCTCTAGACCCTACAACTGCTAAAAATGAATGCAGTTTGTAAGCAGCCTGTGTAGTGTGCATTTGTTTCTAATGATTTCCATTTAAGAGAAATAAAATCAGCTGAACAAGAGAGAATAGAAGAGAATGGATCTGTTGTCTTTCCTGGGCTCATTTTTCTTTTTTTTCCCCTCTCGTATCAGATACTGATTTTTTTGTAGTCATAGTGGTTGGTTTTTGTTTTATTTGCTTGTAAAAAACTATTTAGTCTCTGCTTGTTAGGGTCTCAGATGCCTCTTAAATGTTTTTCATAATTTGAATACTTTCTATTTGGTTTTCATAATCATTGCATTTGGTTTTCATATTCTCTGATGATGTACAGATTAGTTCATCATCCAGTTCCAGCAGGGCTAGTTTTGTAAGAAGCTTGTCCCTTCCAGATCTGTGTAGTCAAGAACCTTTCTATAGGATCTTGGTATTTCATTTCAGTCTGTGTATATTCTAGGCTATATTCAAGCATTTCACGTAGACGGAAGTATAGTCACACGGTTCATGTGAGTTTTCTCACAGTTTTTGAGACTTACTAGATTAAAAAAAAATCAGTGTTCTAGAGCTATAACTATTCTTTTCTTGAATTGGTTAAATTTAAATGAGCAAAGTAAAGACACGAAGTCCCAAATTCTTCATTTAATTAGCCAAAAGAAGAAGAGATCTTCGATAAGTAACTTTGAATTTGGATCAAACTTAAAATAGATTATTATAGAATAGGACTTATAATCTTTAAACTTAGTTATAATGAGATTTGACCTAAATAGGCTTTAAAAGTAAGATAGCTATTAAAATTAGGGCAAAATTTCTTTCATTAAATAAGCATTTACTGTCTGTCAGATACTATATTAAGACTTTATATGGGTTATCTCATTTAATTCTCATAACTTTTTCTTGGAAATGCTGTCATTCTTTTTTTTTTTTTTTTTTAATAACTGAGGATACTGAGGCTAAAGAGTTTAAGTAATATCCCATGCTCCATGACTATTTTGAAATGGAATCATCAATTGAACGAAGAAAGACCAACTTCAGGACCCCAGGCCGAAGCAGTAAAAGTGCTAGCAATGAATAATGCATTTGAGCAAAGTTTATTTGTAAGAAGTACTTAATCTTTTTAGTGTACACTCCAAAATTTATAAAGCAGTTTCCTTTTAAATTTGATAATTTATTGTATCCATTATTAGAGAACTTATCAAATAAAAACTTAACAAAAAGCTGAATTTGACCACTTCTTTTATGTTGTTCATGGGTATTATCTATTTACTGTGTTTTCCATTTCACAACTACATACAATTTTACTATATGGGAATATACTGTAGAAATATATTTCCCGTATACATTGCCATACTTAAATTGTGGGCAGCAATGATGGATTTCAGGGCCAGGACTGTCTGTAGTAACAGACTTATTAACAGATATATTACTGTGTAGTAACAGCATTAGAGTGAAATTCTTCTAAGATGCTTGATTTCGTTGCAGGCATAAGCTTGGAATTTAGACCAAGTCAGAAAAGGAATTAGAAGATATTTGATACATAAAATAAGGAAATGACATCAGATGCAACTATAGTTGTCCATATACGGGAATTTATAGCACCAAATTGTAATTAGAAAAGAATAAAGGTCTCAAACTACTGATTCAAGCTTCCTTCTTAAGAAAATTAAAGAAGAGCACATTAAACCCAAAGCAAGCAGAAGAAATGAAGAAGAGTAGAAGTCAGCAAAATAGAAAACAAAACAGCAGAGAAACTCAGGGAAACCAAAAGCTGATTCTTTGAAAATAGTCAATGAACTAATAAGCCCCTGGCCAGACTAAGAGGGGAAAAAGATGCAAATCAGAAATGTCAGGAATAAAGGAAGGATTATCTGCAGACATTCACTGTTGATAAAAGAATGCTGTGAATTACTTTGTGGCCATAGATTTGATAACTTAGATGAAATGAACTAATTTGTGTTTGTGAAAAATGGAAATCATAAAAATTCACTCAAGAAGAAATAACCAGCCTGAATAGTCTTTGTATCTATTAAGGAAATTGAATTTGTAGTTAAAAAACCCAACAAAGAAAACTCTAGGCTCAGATAGTTTCATTGGTGAATTCCACCAATCAGTCAAGGAAGAAATAATAATTCTACAAAAATCTCATCCAGAAAATAGAAGAGGTGGGAATATTCCCAATTCATTTTATGGGGTAACATTACCTTGATATCAAAATAAGACAAAGACATTACAAGGAAAGAATTATAAAGCAATATCGGTTATGAATAAAGATACAAACATTCTCAACAAAATGATAGCAAAATAATATCCATAGCAGCGACATTTACAATAGTCAAATGATGGGAAACACCCAGTGTCCATCGAAGAGTAAACAAACTGATACACACAGACTGGGATAGTATTCCACCTTAAAAGTGCATAAAACTATGATACCTTCTACAGCATAGCATACTTTGAAGATATGCTAAGTTAAATAAGCCAGACACATAAGTATAAGTATGATATGGTTCCATTTATGTGAAGTTCCTAGAGTAACCATAGACAGAAAATAGAATAGTGGTTATCAGGGATATCAGGGCGGAGAGAATTGGAATAATCGTCATTTAATGGCATAGAGTTTTAGTTTAGATGAGGGGAAAATTTTAGAGATCCGTAGTGGTGATGGTTGCACAGTTGTGAACTATACATTTTAAAAGTGGTAAAATCTTACGTTTCTTATATTTTACCACAAAAAAGCAAAACATACAAATCAATCATTCCTAATTTTAAAAAACCCAAAATTCAAAACTTTTCAAACACCAACATGACACTCAAAGGTTGCAGATTTTGGAACATTTCAGATTTTGGATTTTCAGATTACAGATGATCAGCTGGGAAAGTTTATATAAATATTCCAAAATCCCCCCTAAAAAACTCTGAACTTTGAAACATGTCCAATCCCAAGCACTTCAGGAAAGGTATACTCAGATTATATTAGTAAACTAAATCCAGTAGTTCATAAAAAGGATAGGTCATTGGCCCTGTAATTTACACCTGCTTTTCTCCATTCCTACAAAATCACTGTTAGGTTTATCTTCCTAAAGCACAAGTCATTTTCCTTCTCAAAATCTTCAGTGTCTACCAAGTGAATTTTTCAGCTGACACGTAACGCTTGCTGTAGTCAGGTCACAGTTTCTAACCAGGTCTACTACCAACTCCTGAACACTTGTCTGATGTGCTGACTTAACATATATGTACATGTCCCGTAAATCCTCTTATGTCCATACTTTTCCATGACTTTTCTATCTGCTTGAATTCTGTTCTTCCTTCTGACCACCCCTTCTGACCAAATAAATTGCACTTGTTCTATTCATGTTTCAAAAAACCTAACTGAAACTTTCCCTTTTCTGAGTGTTCTTGAATTCCTGCTGTCTAGCTGGGGTATCTTTACCTCTTTTATGCTCTCTCCCTCCCCCTCCCACCCCACCTGCATTTCCCCCTCATCCTCTTCCACCGTCTCCTTTTCTCTATCCTTCTACCACTCTTGTATCTGAGTTCAAATCCCTGGCCTTGCACATGCCAGAAAAGCTCCTTCCCACCGACCTGTATCTCTGGCCCTATGTTGTACATCTCTTATTTAACTTTCCCAAGTTTTTGTTGAGCATTTGGCTATTGATACTGATTCTGTGCTGGGGTTTGGAAGATCAAGAATATATAAGACACACCCCTTTTCTCTTAGAGTTTATCGTCCTAACACAAAAGGCAGACATACATGTTCAAAATAACAAGATAAATGCTGAACTAGTGATAAACCAAAGGAAGTTATATTTCACTGGCCCAGGTAGCCAGTATGTAATGTTTGTCCTATTTTCTACAGAGTGCTAGACAGGAATCTTTCTACTGCCCTCTAGCACTTAATTTCTTGAATTGAGTGTGCATAATTAAATGCTTACAATAAGTACTGGGTTGCTTTTATTAGATTTCTTTACTCAAGGCAACTAATACAACTTAGCCAACATTTCATTATTTCTTTAGTCTTTCTTTTGGGACATTAACAGGCATTAAGCAAACCTTAAATACTATTTGGTTCTATGTAAAGTCTCAAAGTGCTAAAAACTTTTAGTGGCTTATACAGAAACTACTTCTGTTTTTGGTTTTTGAGACAGAGTTGCACTTTGTAGTTCAGGCTGAATGTTGCTACGAATGTTGCCATGAGCATGTTGCCATGAGCATGTTGCCATGACCCATTCTGGGTCATGCTTTTAGGTGGATATATGTGCTTATTTTTCTTGAGACTTAGGAGGGCCATTGATAGGGTCATAGTGCAAGGATTTGTTTAGTCTTGGTAGTGCTGAAGGGTTTTCTAAAGTTTTGTGCCTAGTTATAGTCTTTACTGCGATGTCAGAGTTCCAGTTGCTTCGTATCCTTGTCAACATTTCATATTATCGGTCTTTTAGCTCTTCTGGGAGTTCTGAAATGATAGCTCACATGGCTTTAATGTACATTTTGTCCAACTAAGAATCTTTTATATTTTTATTGAACATTGGATGAATATGCAAGGTAAAGCCAGTATGAGAATACTTTTTACTCTCTAGGATGGCTAAAATTAAAGAGTGACATTACTAAGTGTTGATGAGGATGTAGAACAGCTGAAACTCTCACACATTGCTGGCAAGAGAGTAGCATGCTATAGTTACAGTGGAAAATTGGGGATTTTTAAAATTTAAACATGTAATTACTATGTCATCCAGCAAATTCTACTCATAGGTTTTTACATAAGAGAAACGAAAACTATCACCATACACACTTTCACATAAATGTTTGTGGGGGGAAAAAGTATTCAGAGTAGCCCAGATGGCCAGAGTAAGTAAGCAGATTTTTGTAAAATAAGTAAATGGGGGGCTGGGGATTTAGCTCAGCGGCAAAAGCGCCTGCCTGGCAAGTGCAAAGTCGTGAGTTTGGTTCCCGGTACCGGAGAAAAACCAAAATCAAAAAAAAAACAAAAAAAAACAATAAAATAAGTAAATGGATAAACAAATTACGCTATATCTATATAGTGGGATACTACTTGGCAATAAAAAGAAGTACTGATACATTCAGCAACATAGATGAAACTCAAAAACACTGAACAAAAGTAACCATCCCCATGAGTATATACTACATGGTGTCATTTATGTGAAATTGGTAAGAATTGGGAGAACTAATGTAGGGTGATAGAAAACTGTCATATTTGCTGGGGATGGTGGTGGAAGCAGGGGGTGTGAGTACTGACTAAAAAGCATGATAAAAATTTTTCTATTTTTGGGGGGCTGGTAGTTAAATGACTGTACGTTCTGCTGTCAAAACACATACTACTATCAAAATTCACTGCAGAGTGCTTCAAGATCTGTATATTCATTGTTTGTAAGTTATTCCTCAGTTTTACAAGGTAGAAGTAATTGAGCCCTATACAAGATTTTAAAGAAATGAATACTTAAGTATAATTAGTGTGTGCGTGTGCGTGTGTGTGTGTGTGTGTTACTGAGAATAGAACCCAAGGCCATGAAGCCATGTATGAAGATGGTGGACAAGTGCTGCACCACTGAGCTACAACCCTAGCCTTACCTTTCTTTTTTATATTGACATTTATTAACCACTGTTCATCTAACCCAGATTTCCCCTTCTAGGTTGATTAGAATATCATACCAACTCTTCTCAATTTGCATCTTGACTTCCTCAGATTGAAAATACTACAATCCTTGTTAAAAAAAAAAAAAATCCTCAGTACTTTCAACCAATATAATACCAAAAATCTGTTATGTAGCTTGACCTCAACTGAAAGTTTTTAAGTGATGTACAGTAAAATACATAGTTTAGTTTGCATTTCTAGTTTCCAGATAAGACATGCCCCTTACTCTGGCTTGAGACTTCTCTTTTCTCCACATGGTCAAAGAAGAAAAGCTGCTTTTTGCAGAAAATATGAAAATCTGTACAACTTAATCTTTTCCTGAGTAGAAGCAATTAACCTTCCATTTTCCTCTTAATAGTGAATTTTTCAAAAAGTCAATTTCCTAACAGAGGAATGCAATTTTCTAGCATCTGTCCTGTAGTCCTTTCCCTAAAACAAAATGTATAACAAATTACTAGAAAAACTTCAAAATGTAGGTATTTGCCTGATGGCTCTTATAGAACATATTATAAAGTTTAAACTTCAGTTTCCTCCAAAGTTCCTGTTAAAATGTACCTGTATATACCCATAACAAACAATTACAATAGGAAAGTCAAATTTGCAAACAATAATGGGTCATAATTTGAAAGCGACATTGCTCAATATAGTTAGGATGCATTTTATGAAGTCTTTGCCATTATACTGCCATTAATTAGTTGGTTATTGATTATGTAGGCACAAGCAATAAATTATAGGCCACTCATGGGCAGAGACTATATCCTGTTTTTTGTACCAAATGAAGTAAATGGATCTGGATAAGAAATAGAGATGTACAATGGACTTAAAGTACTTCCCAAATCATCTGTATCAGTTCTATAATTGTTATACAGTATATGTATATATGTGTGATGAATTTATTTAGCATTCTGGAACATCAGTATCCTGATTGTGTTAACTTGAGTAAAAAACACCCAACTAAATTGGATCAGCACAGTTCTGGGTGTGGCTGAAGGGATGTACTGAGGACATAAGACCCACCCTAGGTGTGTGACAGCAGCCAATAGGTTTGGCTCCAGGATGATATAAAAGGGAATCAAAGAAGAAAGATTGCTTTTATTTCTTCAGAGGAGTTCCAGTCTTCACCTTCACCTTGGACATTGTCTCCTGGCTTCCAGCACAGACTCTGAAGCCTTGCAGTGTACACTGTTGCGTCTCCAGCACAGCAGCCTTCCATGGCAGATGCTTTGGCCTCCTGATACTTGCCTCCAGGACTTGCATAGGGCACTACACTGAGCTCCAGGCCTTCCACTGGATCCTCTGGTCTCCAGTGCCCAGACAGCTCTTTTACACTTTTCCGCACCTGGCGGCGGGCAACCACTGTAAGCCAGTCTTGTAAATTCTTCTATCATTGTGTATCTTGCACTAACTCTCTTTCTCTGGTAAGCACTGACTGATACAAACATACTTAAGACAAAGCTTTGAAGATAATTCTGCTTGGAGTGATTAATTCAAAAGAGTCATCAATTTGCCCAGCTCTCCAGAATTTCTCTGTATTCCCCTTTGTATGGTAGAGATTCCTGATAGCACCTGTCGGATTCATGCAGAGCAATAACTAAAGCTGACCGTGCAGTTCACCCTTTCTGGCTTGCTGGTAAATTTATGCTTTTTAAGCCTCCTAGATTTCACCCTACATGGAGGGATAAATACTTCCAACTCTTAAGAACCTAAGCAAATTCTAAGTCTCTAAGACTTTATCGCCTCTTCTTAGTTTTGGCATCAAGTCAAATACTTTTATTTCAAAAATAATTACAGTGGTTAAAAGTGAAACTTTTGTAAATTTATTATGAAAAGTAAATGAAAGCCATATCTGCGCACAGATAATTGAGAATTATTTTTCCATCTTAAGATATTTGCCGGTATACTGATAGCCTTAAATAGCAGTTATGATTTCAGATTTTTTATGATGTATGTTCATGATATATAATGGTTATATTTGTTTGGGGGAAATATATATTATTTTAAGTAATATTTCATTAATTTATATTTTGGGTTTTTCATAAGAGAAACCATGCAACACTTAAGTTTTTGTGTCTGACTTGTTTCACGTAACATCATAGTCTCAACATACATCCATTTTCCTGCAAATGACATGATTTCATTCTTCAGAAATACGAAACACTTCACCAGTTTGCATTGTCATTCTTGCACAGAGGCCGCGCTCAGTGGTGTAGCTGGCGAGGGTTCCTCCCCAGGTAGCACATATTTTTGGCAGCCTTATTGGCCAAAAGAAAAATTACACTGTAACAGTTTACTCCATTTTAATGTAGCAAAGATTCAAGTACATTGAAATACAAATGTTTTTCTCTCTACAACATTTTAAGTGTCTATTTAAATATGTTAATATTTAAATCAGTATGTAAATTAATATTAATTTAATTAAATATATTTAATATTAAATCAGTATAATCACTATGTTGGAGGGCAGCAAATTGAGGGACCGCCAGAATGATACCATCTCTAGCTACGGCACTGGCCATGCTAATTTTCTTTGTATTGTTCTAGTTTTAGTATAATGATGCTGAAACAAGCATTCAAATAGTAGTTCTTAATCTTTGGCTCCTAAATACCTTTGAGAATCTGATAAATTTCTTTCCTCGCTCCCCTGTTTCCTTTCTTCTTTTCACAAAATTTTTTTATTGCCTACTATGTGTTGGGGAATGTTCTATAGGAGGTATATGTTTTGTATTTCTTCACCCTCTAAAATGTCTGTTTGTATAGTACATACCATTTTATAGTTTTGGGGATTTTATTGAACTCTTCAAGCCCCATAGGGTGAAGTAACATTTTAAAAGTAATTTTACAGCTAAAAATATTTGGCATTCTTCCCAGGCAGAAAATTGGTTATTTGCAGGTATAACCATAGAATACCTTTCTCGTCAGGATCTGCCCAGCAATATAAAATACTCAAAGTAAATTCATTCAAATCCCAAATAGTGTGGAGTGAGAGATAAGAAATTTGATATTTCATATCCAATTAGAATAGGTTACCTATACAATCTCTAACTCTTTGACTATCTGTGAGAATAGTGGTTCGTTTCCCTCAGTAATATTGAAGGACTTTTTAAATCTGTCCTTCTTAATGATAAAGAAAGAAGGCCACGAAAATTTAAAAATTTACAACATGGTCACTGAATCTCACTTTGCATCTTTAAGCCTCCTTTCCCATTCTAACTAACAAATTGACCTATTGAGATTATACCTCATTATGTGGACAGCTCATATGTTTAATACATAATTAAGGGATACACATCTACTGTGACTTGAGTGATGGAACTTGTCACTCAGACCTTAAGTCCAGAATTACTTTTTTGTTACCTCCTTGTCATTACTCCACTCATGCTAAAAGGAAGGGATGTAAACTCCAAAGGAGACAGTTTATCTAAAGAACTGGCATTCTGTCACTGCAGAAGGCTCTGAGAAACTTTAAAGAAAAATTTCACTTTTGAGCGTGTAGTATCTCTAGATTTCATGTTTTTGTTTTTTCATGTGTTAAGTTGAGATTTCTGATAGTTCCTTCAAAGACAGTGCACATGTAAGTACACACAAATGCGTAAACCGCACTTCCTTCCACCCTGACTACCCAGCTTCTACATGTCCAGTGTAAACAATTAGGAAACTCACATAGGATCTGCACATGAATGTAATGGGAAAATATAAACACCTCTCCACTTACTTACTTTAACAAACTGGTGTGCTTAGATGGAGAAGAACCCACATAACAAAGTCATCCATGGTGACATATGGCTACCCTGTGACAGTAGAGTCAGAGTGAAGTTACTTCTATTTTGTCCTGAACCATAAAGACTTATGACTCTTTGTTTTAACAGGGAAATATCCATGCTATTTGGGTTTATTGACTGCATTTGTGGCTTGGGGTTGTATGATACTTTATATTGTATTGAGAAAGCCCAGTTTGGCATGGTAGAAGTCTAAGGCTTAACAGAGAAAAACTGGATTCATAAACATTTTTTAAAATGCTTAATGAGTGTACCATCTTTTAGTCTGCTTGTACTAACATAATACTTTGCATATAGTAAGTGGTCCTTATGGCCACATTAAGTGTTTGTGTATATTCTGTTACATTCTATTTTTACATTACTGAGTTTTGTCAAAAAATCACTTAGAAAAGAGTTTCAAATAGTCATGTTCTCAAATCAAGGTTAATTTACTTCTTAATCCACAGAAAGAAAATTTATGATTGTTCTGTCTTCTTAGGATTTTGGAAGAAGAAAAGCAATTTTGACCAAGAACTGGCATTAGAATTATTCCATCTACAGCTTAAGCTCTTATTTCAGAGTTAAACCAAAACATGACTTAACTGTTTACAACATAAATGGATTTTAGGAAAGTGATGTCCCCTGTATCTGAATTCATAGTTTAAAATAAAAATAAAAAATACAGAAACTCTGATTCACTTTTCTTCCATCAGGAAATAGCAGTAGACTCCTCTGGCCAGACCACTGCTCTTTAAAATCTTAAAAATTTCTTAGTGATCGTGTGTTTTATAGTCAGGCTATTTTCCAGAAAGCTATTCCTATTATTGTTCAACACTTAATTAAATCTGATTCAAATATAAGGAAGTCTGTTCTTTGTTGGGACAGTTTTTAAAAATATTCTCTGCTTTATGTTTAGCTTATACATAACTGTTTCCACAAACTACAATTATGTGAGACTGCATTTCTTTCCCTACATTGAGACTCGCTTAAGATAATAGATTTTCAGTGTATTTCTGGAATAGACATTGCATGTTAGTTTTAAATTTTGAAGATAATTTAGGTACTTGTACATGTAAGTTTGGCATGACTAGATGATAAATACCATAGTTTTCTGCTAGATTGAGATCCTAATGGTTATACTCTGTCTTGTGTTCTTCAGTAATGAAGAGAAATGGACATGATTTTGGAGATTTGTTGCGTTCTTTGAGCTCTTAGTTGCCAGCGCTTGACAAGCAGTCAGGAAGAATGGCATATGGTAGAATTGTTATAGTAATAAATACAATATAGTGAGCACATTAGTGCCTACACAGTGCTACATTAATGGAAATATATAATCTCTGGGAAGTCAGATTCTAATGACAAAATCCCATCAACATCACTTATGCCTAAGAATATAAAGGATATGAAGCAAAATAAACTCTCAATGAAGTCAGGAGAATAAAAGGGGCATTGTGAGGAGAATTCTTCTGCTGTCATCTCTAGTAGAAGGGTAATCAATTTACAGAAGATTCCAGTACATCCCGTCCATGATGTTTAAATAAGCCAAAGTGGTATTAGCAATTACAAGGACTATTGATGGTATGAGGATTTAGAGTCTTAGATTGCAATAAATACAGCAAGTATTTGTTAACTTTCTACCACATGCTAATTGCTATGCTGGATGTATTACCAAAGTTCTACCTTCAAGGAGCTTACGGTCTAATGTAGGGAACACGTGTATAAATACTTATTACTTCTTTAGTACAAGAATATACAAAAGCAAAGCCATGGTAGCAAAGAAAAAGTTGAGAACTATCCCTAGAAGAGTGAGAAAGCCTGAGTCTTCAGGGGTGAATGGGAGCTCAGGAAAGGAATATGCTCAGGAATCCTTGCTTGGTTTTTGTGGTCTATGAGATTTTGAAATTAATCAGCAATTGTGAGCAAAGTACAAAGGTAAACGAAAGTGGCCAACAAAGCTGAATAAGTTGTTCCTATTTCTCTTATGAACTGTAGATTTTCCTACTTCGTATGTTCTTTAGATTTTTTTTTTTTTTTTTTTTTTTGATACCGGGAATCAAACTCATGACCTCAGGCTTGTCAGGCAAGCACTTATGCTGCTGAGCTAGATCCCCGGCCCTCTTATGTTTTTTAGAAGCTTTTTTACCTTGTTAAATCTCTAAGAGTAAAGAAACTTATGGAAACAAATAAAATTTGGAAGTTGGTGTATGATGAAGAAGATTTCATTTGACTTTTTGTGACTTTGAGGGGAACAGCAGATGTCAAGATTCCCAGTTGGGGAGGTTCATGACCCCTGGAGAGATTAGGAAAGTCTAATCCGTGACCTGCATCTGTTGTAAAAGAAAATTTTCTAAAGGTTAAATACATTTTTTAAAAATTTTGAACCTTATAGATTCTCAAATACAGGTGTAGCTGTATAGGTCTCATATATAATTAAGTTAATCCAAATTAGTATAATGCCTTAGTTATAAGGGTTTTGCTTATCTGTTTGCTTTTAGTGGCATTAGCTTTTTCATGAAATTAATTTACTTAGAAAGGGGAGGGTTGTTTTAACTGTTCAGATTTTCCAACATCCCCTGCCCCCCACCGGCAAAATACTCATGAGCATTATTTACTCGTAAAATAGAAACTACTTCTCATGTGCTGGGACCCTTCCAGTGTCCCGAGATCATGGGATCCCTGATTTGTGAGGTGCAATAAAATCTATGTCATATGAAAAGAACCAGACCAGAGTCCAAAGATAACAGTGCTGCGTAGCCTCTCTGTGGCCAGTGAAGATTTTGTTTTACAAGACGTGTCCGTGTTTGGTCAGTAAAGCCAACACAAAAGGTGAATGAAAGAACATTACTTTAAAGGCATTAAGAAACATGCCAAAGGAAAGCGTTTTCAGTGCGAACATTCCTAACGGGGTAGAAGTACCGAATCAGCATCAGGCCAGCCAAGCATAGCTTTGTTTCCCATCTATGGATGCCAGAACATAGACAATGAAAAGTGCTGCTCCAGCAAAAACACGGCCACTGCTAGAAATCTTCATTCCTTTCCTCTTGTCCTCTTGTTTCTTTCTTTTCTGTCTTTCCCTCCATCCTTCCTTTAAAAATTTTTGGTTTATCCTGAAATTCTCAGAAGAGATTTGTGTATGTTATCACAGCCATGTTTCATGGCTTTTCTAGTAAAAAGAGCCTGACAGCCTTCCAAGAAAAACATATTTTCCTATTCTTTTACTAGGAATAAGTAAAAGGCAGGCAGAAAGGGAGGAAGGAAGGGAGGGAAAAGTGCAAGCATTACCAAGTCAGATCTCCTATGTATTTAAACTTTACCTATACATCAGTTACCATTTATGTACTTATATTCCACTTACAAACCATGTAGATGTAGGCCTTCTTTTTAAAATTTGTACAAATATTAGCCTTGTTAAATGAGTATAAGCTACCACCCATCGTTTGGAGTTGAAAGATATTTGTGATAAAATACTGTACAGAAGAAATGACAAATATCTTAAGAGAACAGATTGAATAGCAAGATTTATTAAGGACATAAACAGGATGAAGTGGATCTTCAAGGAACATCCAAAATGAATTGGAATCCAAGATTGCAATTGAAAATACGCATTTAAGCTACATTTGATATTGGTTCTAAGGACTCCTTAAATTGCCTCTTACAGTAGGATTATCTGTTTTCCCATAGAATAAATTCAGACACCATATCTTGTCTATATATAGCTATGAAATTCAGAAATGAAATCGAACGTGAAAATTTTGATCTCCCTCATTTTCTTCACAGAATTCAAAGGAAAGTCAAAGACAGGTGTTTCACTGTATATTGCATTGCCTGTTGCCTCAAATGTCACCTTTTCTCAACTGAGAATTTTTAAAGAATGACATAAACCCTTAGGCAAAATTTTACAACTGTACAGTTCAAAGTCCTGATTAAATACAAAGAGGACTGCCAAAGCGATGAGTCCTGAGAGCAGGGAGTCACACGCTAAGTATCTGACTCTGCAGAGAAATAGACTCTGCAGAGAAAACCTCCACATGTTCTTCCCCTTTTGGGTTCCTTACCTCCAGGAGAGATGTAGAAGCAGTTGAGCTGAGCTTCGTGCACCAAGGTGCCCTTGCACTTCGTCTCCGTGTCGGCAGACAGGTGACTGGGCAGCGGCCGGTATGCAGGTGTGGTGGGCTGAACAAAGGCTCGAAGCATGGTGAATTTCCAGATGTATACTAATAAACTGATTTTAAAACTCAAAAAAATTTCTTAGGCTCTTCTTATAATTTTTAAAATTCAGAAGCTATTCCTAGAATAACGATTAGAGCCACAGAAGTTCACACAGCTCTATCACTTGGCTGCAAATTTAGCCTGTGGTAATTACTTTAAGTTTTAGAATTCTAAAAACTCTTTTTAGCCTTGTCTTTCTCTACCTTCCCCGCTGTGCTTACTGCCTGCAGGGGGACAGGCCTCTCACCCAATGGCTTTACAGGAAACCTTGGATTGAAATGTTAAGTTAATGGTTTCTGTCACGCTGTCAGCTCATCACCTCACGAAGGCATGATGGGCTCTGGTCTTTTTATATCACCACAAGTTGCTCAGATAGACCCTCTTCTGCGGAGTGATTGGTTTGTCCAGGAGTTGGTAGACCTTGGGCCTGAGAGGCAGAAAACTTCAGTTGGAGAATGTACACTTTAACGGAATTCACAGCCCCTTTCCCAGCGGAATGCAGCTCAAGTTGCAAAACTATTTTAGGGAGGAAAAAAATGGGACTCGGGTCACATTTTATCTTGGTGCCCTTTTTAGTAGCTGAGACTGCTGTAGTAGCCCTCACTGTTTATTCTTTATGTTCAACCTAAGTATTAACCAAAACGAAAGGAGTTACTTCAAAATGATTTCATTTTAATTTTAAAACCGTGTTGCTTTAGAGATAAATGGTTGGGCCTTAAAACTCCATGATATTTTAAATAATTACTACAAAGCTACTTTTTCCTTCATCTGCTTTGACATTTGAGAGATTTTTTTTCCTAGCATTTTCCCTCCTTAAGTCTGCCTTTCAGTTGTCTCATAGTAATGACAATGTCAGACTGCTTGTCTGTTTGTATCAACAGTTTCCTTGGCATCCTACCCTCATGAAAATCTAGTTCCTTATGTCAGATGCCACAAATGTCTAACGTCGAGAAAAATGGCTCCCAAATGTTTCTGTTACTGCAGTCTACTGATGAGAGACACCAGTGCCAGCTTCTCTGCACCAAGCCTCGGGTTTCTTAGTTGTGCTGTCTTTCTCCTTTGACAGTTTTGGAAAATTCTTGTCTCCAGGGAAGGAAAGTTTTTGCTGTAGCCAGAAAAACAGAACAAGCTTCTAGTATTGTAACTAAATTAAAGCCACCAAAGCACACAGATGTATTCAGATTTATTAAGTGGTTGGATGTCTGTGATTCAGTCTGCTTTTTCTTATAAGAACAGGAGGGCAGGAGGGTTGACACACAGGACCTGAGTTGGGAATCAGTGGGGTGAGTGTTGATGGACTGGAAGCAACCTGGAATTAGAGTTTCACAGTACACATTTAACGATCTTGAAATGAAAAAAATTTGTTTTGATGTAAAAGTTCTTATGGAGCATATCGACTTCAGAACTCAGATAATATTTTTCTTTCAGCCCAGCCTGGTGGCACATGCCTATAATCCCAGCACTTGGAGGCTGAGGCAAGAGGATCATTGCGAGTTCTAGGCCAGCCTGGGCCACAAAGTGAGCTCAAGGCCACCCTGAACTGCATACCAAGACCTTGTCTCAAAAAGACCCAAAAAAAAAAAAAAAAAAAAAAATTGTCACTGTACCAAGGAGGAATTTGTGTATATATTTCTATCTAAGAGGGTAACATGGTCTAAGAAAAAGCTGGGATTCTTTTCTCCTGCTTTTTTCCCTTTCACATGTAAGGGGTAAGATAAAGGTTCCCTACACACTTACAATTACAAAAACAGTTTAAAACCTCACTGCCAACTTTTGGCAAGTTAATAATTGAGATTCATAAGGTTCCTCTTTAAGATACCTCCTTAAAATAGTACTAAAAAGACATTTCTCATGCTTTTTGATATTTGAATGGTCATTGTGAAAAAACAGAACTCTCATGCCTAGTCATTGGCCAGGTAAGGCAGGAAAGACCTTGGTTGCAGTATCACAGCTATCTTAATGAAAAAATAGCATTAATGTGATTAAATGTTCTGAAAATTTAAATTTCATGTTTCCCTTTTTAAAAACTTGTGGGTTTTCATTGCTGTATCATAATATTGCTGCTGTTTTCAGTGAGGACCTTTAAAATACATATGTAGTTAATGTATCATTTATATGATGAACGCCACCAGATCCTAAACTAGATATTTATAAATGCATTTTGGAACTGCTTCAGCCTTTGCTACAAAGATGTAGAGATGGGCACACACTAAATTTAGCAGTCACTTTATTTGAAAAACTATTAAGTGAATCGATAGCAGCTATATTATACCACATTTTCTTTCATTACTAAGTAGTTAAATTATAGTCATATTTAATCTTTCAACAGTTGTAAATTTTCTATGCAGACATTTTGAAGTCAGATTCATGATTAAAATTTATTTTTTCTACTTCCCTATCCTAACTTAGAGCTCACAAAGCTAGTTTTTCAGTTAACATATTCCTGGGAAGAGAAGAAGGGAGGGAGGTTTCGAGGCATAATTTGAGCATCAGGTTTCTGAATATTTAAAAATGAAGATGAAATGTGTTTATGAAATGTGCAAATGGAATATAGAAACAATGATGTCTCAAAGCCAGAAGTTTAGAAATCCTGACTTCATTTTCAATCTGTATTCATTTGTTGAAGAAGTATTTACCAAATTCCTGTTGTATTAAGGTGCTGTGTGTGTGTGTGTGTGTGTGTGTGTGTGTGTGTGTGTTTGAGCACAAAACTACTGCAGATTTCTCTGTGGGCTTGAAAGAATTCCACTGCAACATTCTTAAGCTTTAACTCCAGAGACTTGTTTAATTTATTTAATTTATTGAATAAATTAATTTAATACATAAATTATTATGTATTTCACTTTAAGAAGGAAAGGGAATCTCTTCCTAGTTTGTGGTGAGGTTGCTCATACTTTGTTCAATGTGTTTTTTGCAGTGTCCATTTATGGAATCTGGTTTTATGATAAGGAAGAATGCCAAAGAATTGCAGAGCTTATGAAAAAGTAAGTGCCAAAAGGCTAAATATTTTTCAGGACCTGATGCTTTTGTTTGTATTTCTAAGTGTAGGCAGAAGCACTATAATCTTAACAGGATAGATCTAGTATAGAAGTTATTTTCACAGCAGTCAGTAAAACATTTAATACAGGTGGAAAACAACATAAAAACAACTTGCTACATTTTTTTACTGGATTTATCATCTTTGACTCAATACTTTTTTTTCAATACATTTCGTTCTGCCTATGTGAAATATATGTAAGATGAGTTTTCCCAGACAGCAGTTTTCCTTAATAGTTTCCTTATTTATAAATTAGTAATTTTTGTTTTGAAAAGTTATCAACATGTCTGTTAGTGAAAAGAAAATTCAGAGCCATCCTAAAAGGCTGCTCCAGATTTGTAAGATCTGTCATTTCCTTCCTGCCCTAAACACTTTCCTCTAACTGCATATCCTTGTGTGTAGGAACTCAGAATTACATACCATGTGTCAAACACTGAGTTCTTAGAATACTCTTTAATCTTCCATCTCTGAAAATTTCTGAGTTGATATTAGTTTAATAATTTGTCTGTCTGTCTTTCCCCTGCCCCCACTAGTCTTTGTCCTTTAATCTCATGATACCTTGTGATCTGTTCCATTCTGCATTCTGGGAAACTTTTGCATTCTGACTTTCTCGCAATCTGGCTTTTCTGACTCCATTGAAAGGAAGGCCCAGAAGAGCTTGCTTTCTGCTATGGGGTTGGTACACTTCCTATCAGCCCCAGGACACTCACTGTGAAGTGGTTATTTCCCGGATATTTATGGAGATGGGTAACAGCCTCAGCTACCTGTGCTATGTCTCAGCCTGGGCCTGGCCTTGGCCAAGCATAGGACAGCTGTTGGCCACGTAGATGTGATGCCCAGGTCTGTCTGCAAAAGAACCAGTTTCCATTTTTGAACCCGAGGGGATGAAATGACCAAAAAGTGACCCCAAGGAAATGAAAATGGGGAAGACCTTTTTATATAAATAAAATTGATTCCTGAAAATCTCGCTTGTAAGAGCTAATTTTAGGTAACTAGCTCAAGTTGCAAGTGGTGATTAAGTGTATTCAAACCGGTATTTACTACCCTAACAGCTCGTTTCTAGAGCATTCATGTTATTGTAAGTGTGCAGTGGATAATAATAGTAGGATTTCATACAGATTAAAAAATACCCTGTAGCTCAGCCAAGAGACCATGGTAGAACTGTCAGCATTCTGCTGTAATTGCTTAACAGCTCCGGCAGGAAATTGATTATTTATTAGTAATAAGCAGCTGATGCGTGAAGATTCAAACCCCTTCCCCAGTTAGAATTAAATCTCTCAGTAAATCCTCAGATCTATTTTTTATCATAAACTTCATGGCCTAATAAAAGAATTTGAGCTGAAAGTCAAAGCATATAGAGGGAAAAAGGTATTTTTCTCAGCATTCCCTTGCTGCATGTAGAGCAATCTGGTCTCATGTTGCTTTCAGAGCAAGGAAAGACATTCCTCATTTCCTTGCTTGTCAGTAGTTTTTAAAAATTAGTGTGTGTTTTAAATGCTCCTTTTCTCAGAATTAGGATGGAATTGTCACTGTGTTTCTAAATGGAGATATAAATTGGTGCATCAGTTTTGCTTTGACTTCAAGGCACTCTGAGATGAGAAGGAAAAAAATTCTGTATTGGCCATGCAATTTGGTTGGTGCTAGAGAACTAAACAGGGCTTCCTCGGCAGTTAGTGAGCACATTCTCTCAAGTGCTCTAACAAGAAGTTGGCAAACTTTCTTTGAAAGGGACCACATAGTGAATATTTTAGCTTTTGCAGGCTACATAGCTCTGTTGCAGCTGCTCAGCTTTGCCATGGTAACGTGAAAGCAGTCATAGGCCCTACATACTGGCTTTCTGACCCTTCTATAGATTTATATGTAGCCAGTTAACACAAGACCTCAGCTTTCATCTTTTGTCTTAAATTCCTGAGTGATCTTATTTTTAATGCAGTTGTAACAGGACGAAAACAAACGGGTAAGAACTGGGATGATTTTAAAAGCCATTTTTGTTAAATTGGCTTTTCTTGTATGAGTCTCCCCCTCTGTTTTTTAGCCTAACTCAGTATGAACAGTTGAAAGCCCATCAGGGTGCTGGGACAGGAATCTCCCCAATGATCCTCAATTCAGGAGAGGGCAAAGAAGTGGATATCTTACAAATGCTCACCAAGGCCAAAGATGAATATACAAAGGTGAGTTGTTGCCCTTCCTTGTGATATAAATTTACATTCCACAGTGGAAATATTGTTGCTGAGAAAGACTCCAAACAAAACTATGAAAAGTAAAATCTTTATTTGCTTTTATTGGGCTAAAGAAGACTTAGCTTTTAAGTGAATTAAAAGGTAGCCTGAGAAATCAGTAACCTTCATATAAACAAACAGTGTCAGTTAAATTTACTAGAAGACCCCATTTACATAAATTCCTTTGTAATAAAGTTCACAAAAAAGTAGGCAAAACCTGTAGGAGGAAAACTTTAATAACTCCTGAAATGCATAAAAATAGACTTGAGCATATGGAAGTGTATGTCCTATTCTTGGATAAGAAGATTCAGCAGAAAGCTCTGAATTCTTTTTTAATCCCTGAATTTGAGGTGATCCCTAAACAAATACCACTGGTTTCTTTCCTTCTTCTCCTTCTCTTTCTCCTTTTCCTGGTTGGAAGGTTCAAATGGAGAAATACACAAGGAGGAATAGCTAGGAAATCCCTGACAAGGACGGCGGTAGGGAGGTAAAAGGCAGATAGGAGTTTAGGGGTGGAAGGTGGGGGTTGGAACAGGTTCTACCTGATATTAAAAATTGAATTCTAAACATTTAAAATTGTATTGATTGATGGTATTGATACATAAAGAACCAGATGGACCAATGGGGCCAATGAGATGCTGCAGAATTAGATACAAGTATATGCGAAATTTAAGATGTGATAAAATAACTATTTTATCAGCTATTTGAATGAATTTTTAAATACAGGTAAATAGTATTGAGGCAACTGGTAGCCATTTGGAAAAGTAAAAACTTGAATCTGTACCTCACACTGTACACTAAGACAAATTTCAAATGTATTAGAAATTCAGCCACCAGAAGAAAACTTATTTGGATGACTTTGCAATCTAGGAAAAGGGAAATCTTCCTAACTATGCCTTAAAACCCATATTCTGGAACTAATTTCAACTGTAGAAAAAGCAAGTGTTCTATAGGCTATCAGCCAGGCACAAGCAAAGTGCAAGATATGAAAGCAACTGAGAAAAAAGTATTAACATATAAATTATAGGAACTGGGCTAATTGCTAGCTCCTAAAAATTGAAAAGTAAACATTTGATACTCTCTAGAAAAATAGCCAAAAAATAAAATAAAACTCTTGTCATTTAGAAACTACTATAAGTTGTATGTAACTGAATATAGTATTGTGATTCATTAGATAAAAATTAGAGTGACTTCAAAACATAGTTTGAACTGAACAGTCTTAGTGGGCGATATATTAAGGATAAAAAGAGCTACATAGAAATTATAAACTTAATTCACTGGTTTCATTGTTAGAAGAAATATTGGCATTATACTTTTTCAACAGTCCTGGATGTTATAAATAAAAAATTCCATTAATGTGACTGGAACCAAAGCTTCAGTATAACAGAAAAAAAGATCCAGTCAATTAAATTAAAACTATAATAAATCCAGTAAATAAATTAAAACTATATAATGCTAAACAGTAAGTGGAAATATAAAAATTAATTCATGTTTTGTTTTCTAACTGTAGAAACAAAACCCAGAAAGTTCCTAACTCCTTCTCTGAAAAGACCCAGAAATAAGTGATAACCCAGTAGCAATAAACACTACTATGATTGCTACTATTTCCTCCTAAAAGGTATCAGAGCTCTTTGAAGAAATTTCTGATTGCAGGTCTGGGATAGTAAAGTCTCACAAGGTCCTGTGGATATGGCACCAAAGTCAGCTTAAAAGATCACTGAACAAAACATTAACTTGTCACAGCCGCAGGAACGACTACCACAGACTGAACACACTGAATGTGTAATAGTCAGTGAGTTCATGGTTAGAGAGAGCAAGCAAACAAAAATATCAGATAAAACAAAGTATCATTATTGGCTACCCTTTGACAGTACTAGGATACCAACAACTTCCTCTGAAAATGGATAGTTAATGGGACTGAATTAAGCTCTTATCCTACCTGCCCCAAGTAACCAAACATCCCTAGTCAAAGAGGGAAAGTTCTTCTCTACCCAGGAATTGTAGTTAAGAAATGCAGAGGGAAGAACAGAATTTTAATCACTGGTTCTGGCAGTGACCATCAGTAAGAATAATGTGTTGGGTGAGGCTGATGGAAACTTGACCATGGAAGTATCAGGCTACCACCCTCTGAGCCCCATAATGAGCATAGCAGGAAGTCCGATTAACAGGCATTATGGCCTCCTAATGTGATACAGTGTGAAATGTGCAACACCCTGAAATATTCTTGCCAGAGAGTTGATCTTTATTAAGCCTTGAGATCTAACTTTCTAGTTTACAAAAGTGAAAGAAGGTTGGGAAGGCAGATAGAAAAACACATTAAATGATACCACAAGGAAGAAATCAGAAAAATCCTGAATGAGGCAGAACATACAGACAGTTGACTAGATTCCTTCAATATGCCCTGGGCTTGGTGGTTGACTCACTGTTGATTAGACTGTGAGCTTCTTGAGGACAACATCCTACATTCATCTTTATATCACTAGTGTCTTCAGAATACCTAACACATGGTGAGTGCTGAGTAAGGGTCCTGTGTGTGTGTGTATGTGTGTGTGTACTGGGGACTGAGCCCAGGCCCTTTGCACTGAGCTACATATCCAGCCCTTTTTTATTTTGAGATAGTGTCGCCAGCATATAGCCCAGTGGCACAGTGCCTGCCTGGCAAGTGCAAGGCCCTGAGTTTGAGTCCTGGTACAGAAAAAGAGAAGGAAGGAAGGAAGGAAGGAAGGAAAGGAAGGAAGGAAGGAAGGAAGGAAGGAAGGAAGGAAGAAAGAAAGAAAGAAAGAAAGAAAGAAAGAAAGAAAGAAAGAAAGAAAGAAAGAAAGAAAGAGAGAGAGAAAGAAGGAAGGAGGGAGGGAAGGAAGTAGGAAGGAAGGAGGGTAGGAAAGGAAGGAAGGAAGGAAGAAAGGTCTTGCTAAGTTGAACGGTTTGGGCTTGAACTTGTGATCCTCTTGCCTCAGCTTCAGAGTGCTTAAGATTACAGATCTGGACCACCATGCCCAGCAGTAAGGGTCCTTGAAAGAATGAAGGAAGGATCATAAATATGAATAAGCCACAGTTCATTATCCTTGTGTCTTGGGGCCAACAGACATGCCCCAATCCTAGCTTCAGACTGTAACAACTATTTCTACATTAGTTTTTAATTTAATTC
Source organism: Chinchilla lanigera (assembly GCF_000276665.1). NCBI lineage: Eukaryota > Metazoa > Chordata > Mammalia > Rodentia > Chinchillidae > Chinchilla > Chinchilla lanigera. The sequence goes on along the minus strand of NW_004955454.1, from coordinate 4,482,503 downwards.
TTTAAAAAATATTTTAAAAGTATCCTAATGAGTTGGCAACTGGTCATATAATTAAATGATTATATCTTATTAATTGCACTGTTGCACATGAAAGAATAACCTGTAAAAAGTGGCATTTTCTAACCTCTCAGAATTTACTTTCTGTGAAGAGAGCCTGACTGTGGTAAATAAATGATAAATACAAATATTTCATGAATTTTCTTTTTTCTCTCTCTCTCACCAGACAGACAGATACACACACACACACACACACACACACACACACACACGCACACACAAATGCAATTATTTTTTCAGTCCTGGGAATAGAATCTAGGGTCTCACACATGCCAGGCAGGTGCTCTACCACTGAGCCATACTTCCAACCCTGCTTATGTTTTTTAATCTCTATATAGAACTTCCCTTCCAGCGCTAAGAGATAGTAAGGACTCAGCAATTCTGTGATACGCAGGGTAATCAGTCCAGAGTTACACCTTTCTCTGTCTGGCTAGTGTACCCCAGGAGATAATAGTCTTCTGCTTATTTACTCCAGGGACTGGTATTAGGCAACTAGGGATCAACCCTATAGCTGAGAGCCATACAGTGTACAGCCCACCAGAATTACGTAAATGAGCCAAGCCTTAACTGCTCGCTGTGCCTTGCTTTGCCTTTTGTCTTAGTTATTTTCTTTGCTGATGGGACAAAACACCTGACACCCACAACGTAAGGACAGAGAGGTTTATTTTGGCTCACAGCTCATAGAGGTTCAGTCCATAGTCAGCTGACTCCAAGGCAGGGCGGCAGAAGAGAGGAGCAACAACTCATGGCATGGCTGTAGGAAGCAGAGAGATTAATGGAGGAAGGAAGGAGATGTAGCCTCTAAGCCATGCCTGTAGTGACCCACTGCTTCCAACCATGTTTCACCTCCCAGCGTCACAGTTAGTGCCCCAAAATACCACCTATGCGCACATGAGGCTTTGGGGGACATCCAGACATGAACCATAATGCCTTTCCTGAGGAAATGCCCATAGAGGTTTAGGGCCTCACACACATTAGGTATATGCTCTACCACTGAGCTATATTCTTTGTCCAAGCATTTTAAAATATATATATTTTTGGCCATTTGTATATTTTTTTAAAGTTTCCCTTCAGATCCTTTGCCCATTTAAAAAAAATCAGATTGTCTTTCTACTATTGAGTTGTTTGAGTTTTAAGTATATGTTGGATATTAAGACCTTATCAGCTGTATAGTTTGCACAGAATTTTTTCCCATTTCATAGGTTGGTCCTCATCCTGTTGTTTCTTTGCTGTGCAGAAGCTTTTCAGCCTGATGTGATGCTACTTGTCTGTTTTTGCTATTGTTGCCTGTCCTTTGGGGTTATAACCAAAGGGAAAAGCATCGTTGCTCAGACAAGTGTCAGGGAGCTTTCCCTTTATATATTTTTCTGGTAGTTCTACAGTTTCAAGTTTTATATTTAAGTCTCTCTAGAATTCTTAACTTTGTGAAAATCCCAAGAACTAAAAAAGGAAACATTTTGAGCTGTCAGCATATGATATTGGTAAAGGTGGAATAAACAAGGAATGCATCTGCTTGTAAAGCTTTTAGTCTATTTTCTTTTAGACTTTTCTCCTGGCATAGATACATATATTTGTGTGTATAAGGAGAAGGATATAAACAGGGATTTTGTGACAGAAATTTTTGAAGTCTTAAAGAAATGCTTCAGGTTCTCTGTGAAGAATCCATGTAAACTTTTCAAACATTGTGATTTTTCCCAATATTTTATTTTTTAAATTTTTATTAATACATGTTTATAGTACCATAATCATTACATTCATTGTGGGGAGTTGGTACATGTACATAACACGCCTTAATTCCTTTTTTGTCCTCTTGTCCTTCTCTTCCTTCTCACTCCCTCCATCTCTTGGTCTCCCTTCCCTTTGCAAAAACTCCATCTCCCTATTTCCTATTATCTATCTGCTGTCTTGCTCTTTAATTTATTTATACTTTGGATTTCTCTTTAAGAGAAACCAGGCAGGGGCTGGGGATTTAGCTCAGTGGCAAAGCGCCTGCCTGGCAAGCGCAAGGTCGTGAGTTCGGTTCCTGGTACCGGAGAAAAACCAAAAAAAAAAAAAAAAAAAAGAGAAACCAGGCAATATTTAAGCTTATGTGTGTGATTTATTTCACTTAATATTATGGTCTCAAGGTACATCCATTTTTCTCCAAACGACTTCAATTTACCCTTCTTTATGACAGAGTAGTCCTCCATATTCTGGTATATAAGTATCACATTTTCTTTATGGATTTGTGGATAAACATAGAGACCATTATCAAGATTTTTCTATTATGAACTCTACTGCTATAAACACGGGTATCCATGTTTCCCTGTAATAATTCCTTTGGGAAGATACCTAGAAGGAAAATAGCTGGGGCAAACGAAATTTTTATTTTTAGTGTTTGAGGACTGTCCCTACTGATTCCCATAGTGGTTGAACTAGTTTACATTCCTACCAACAGTGGAGAAGGGTCCTTTTCCCCACAGCCTCAGCAGCATTTCTTATTGTTTGACTTATTGATGATGGACCTTCTTTGTGGAGTAAGATGGAGTCTCAGTATTGTTTTTATTTGCATTTCTCTAAGGGCCAGAGAGGTTGAACACTTTAAATGTATTTATTGACCTTTTGTACTTCTGAGAAGTGTCTGTTCATTTCAGTTGCCCATTTTTTTATTGCATCTTTTATTTTGGAGGTCTGTTTTTTGAGATCTTCGTATATTCTAGATATTAGTCCTCTGAGGAGTGACAGGCAAACATTTCTTCCCATTTTGTAGGTTATCTCTTCACTCTGCTGGTTGTTTCCTTTGCTGTGCAGAAGCTTTTTAATTTGATATAATCCTGTTTGTCAATTCTTTTTGTTATTTCTTGTGCAATTGGAGTTCTGTACAAAAGTGCTTGCCTATGCCTATGTCTTCAAGAGTTTTATTTTGACTTCCAGAACATTGTTTGTTTTAATATTTAGATCTTTAATCATTTAAGTTTAGCTTACTACAGAATGAGAGTCAATCTTTGTACATGATAGCCAGTTTTCCCAGTATTATTTGCTGAGGAGGCTGTCTTTCCTCCAGCATATATTTTTGGTCAATTTGTCAAAGATCAGGTGTCTGGGGTTGTTTCTGCATCCTCTATTCTGTTCCATTGATCCACATATCTATATTTGAGCCTGTACCATGCTATTTTTTTCACTGTAGCTTTATAATATAATTTGAAATCCAGCTTTGTAATGCCTCCTGCTTTGCTCTTATTACCCATGACTGCTTTTTGCTATTTGGGTCTCTATGAATTTTAGGATTATTTTCTGTCATTCTGTGAGGAATGCTGTTCATATTCTGATTGAATCTCCAGATCATTGAATCTCTCTATCAGTTTTTGGAGTAGGACATTTTGACAATATTGGTTCCACCTATCCAGAAACAGGGAATATCTTTCTATTTTCTGATTTCCTCTTTGATCTCCTTTTTCAGAGTACTATAGTTCTCACTGTAGAAGTCTTACACTTCTTGGTTAAATTTCCTAAGTATTTACTTTTTCTTGATGCTATTGTGAATGGCATTGTTTTCCTAATTTTTTTTTCTTATTGAGTTCATTATTGGTATATAGGAACTCGTGTGTGTGTGTGTGTGTGTGTGTGTGTGTGTGTGTGTGGTGTTTTTTTTTTTTTTATCCTGCTATATCACTGAATTTGGTTATTCTAGGAATCCTTTGGTGGAACTTTTTGGGTCTTATATTTAAAAGATCATGTCTTTTGCAAATAATGATAATTTGACTTCTCCCTTTTCTATATGTATTCCTTTTCTTTCTCTTGCCTGAGTGCTTTAAGGTTTCTAAAACTATATTAAACAGCAGTGATAAGGACATCCTTGTCATGTTCCTGACTCTAGAGGGAAAGCTTTCACTTTTTCACCACTTAATGTGATGTTGGCAGTAGGTTGGTCATAAATGGCTTTTATCTGATTGAGGTAAGGTCTTTCTATTTCTATTTCAGTCTTTCATAATTTCAGGATTTTATTTCAGGATTTCAGGCTTTTTCTGCATCTATTGAGATGATCATATGATTTTTGTCCTTTTTATGTGGTGTGTTACCTTTGTTGATTTATTTGATTTCTGATGTGGGCATTCACAGCTATAAACTTCTCTTTCAGAACTGCTTTCATTGTGTCCCATAGGTGCTAGTGTGTCGTACTGATAATATCATTTGATTATAGTAATTAATTTCTTCCTTAACTTCCTCTGTGACCAATTGATTATTCAAGAGTGTATTGTTTAGCCAAGCGTGGTGGCACACATCTGTAATCCCAGCACTCAGGAGTCTGAGGCAGGAGGATTGCTGTGAGTTTGAGAGTGAGCCTGAACTCCACAAACTGAGACCCTCAAAAAAAAAAAAAAAAAAAACCCAAGACTGTATTGTTTAATCTCCGTGTGTTTGCATAATTGCTGTGGTTTCTTTTGCCATTAATTTCTAGTTTTACTGCACTATGATTTGATAATATACATGGGATAATTTTGATTCTTTTGTATTTACTTAAACATACTTTGTGGGCTGGGATATGGTCTATTTTGGAGAAAGTTCCATGTGCTGCTAAGAAGAATGTGTATTTTTGTTGTCGGATGGATACCTATTAAGACCATTAAGGTTGGATACCTATTAATACCTATTAAGGCCATTTGTTTGAAGATATGATTCAATTCTGATATTTCCTTGATTTTTTGTTTAGTTGACCTATTTGTGACAGTGAGATATTGAGGTCCCCCACTGTGATTGTTAATGTTTATCTGATCATATTTTTTAATGAAGTTGTATCAATGTTCCATATATATATATATACACACACACACACACACATATATATATATATAGTTGTGATTGTTATCTCTTCCTGTTGGGCTGTTCCCTTACCAGTATGTAGTGACCTTTTTTGCCTCTTCTGATAAGTTTTGGCTTGAAGTCCACTTTATCTGAAAATAGGATAGCTACTCCTGCTTGTTTTCAGTCTCCCATTTCATGAAAACTTTTCCATCCTTTGATCAATTTTAGTCTGTAAATTTCTTTTTGGGTTAAATGTATTTCTTGTATACAGCATATCATTATTTGGGGTTTTGTTTTTTGTTCCCTTCTGCCAATCTATGTCTTTTGACTGGGGAGTCAAGACAATTCACACTGAAAGTTATTACTGAATCAGATTGATTCAGTCCTACCATTGCATTATTTTTCTGTTGCTGATTTTTTTTTTTTTTTTTTTTTTACTCCCTTCTGCTTAACTACTTACCCTGCCTGGTATATTCATTCCATTAGACTGTTCGTCATTGTTGGTTTTATTGTCTCTGTTAAGGATATCCTTGAGAATTTTTGGAATGCTGGCTTGGTGGTCATGTATTTCTTAAGATGCTCTTTGTTATGGAAAGACCTTATTTCTCCATCAACTTTGAAAGTTAATTTTGCAAGCTGTATCAATCTAGGTTGGAAATTGTTTTCTTTTAGGGCTTGCAGCACTTCATATCAAACTCTCCTGACCTTTAAAGTTTATGGTGAGAAGTCTGCCATAATTCTAGTTATTTTACCTTATAAGTGATTTGTTGCTTCTAATAGCTTTTAAGATTCTGTCCTTCTATTGGACTTCTGGGATTTTGACTATTATGTGTCATGTCGAAGCTTCTGATCATGGCTGTTGGAGGTTCTGTATGCATCACTTATCTGTACATTAAATTCTTTCTCCATATTTGGGAAATTTCCTGCCATTATTTCTGTAAATATGTTTTTATGCCATTTGAACTATCTTCTGGTTTTTTACGAATTCCAGTTATTATCAGAGTAGTCTTCTTTGCATCATCTAGCAGCTGTTAGACACATTTTTCATAGTCTACTGTTTTTAAGGTATCTCTGAGATACTGTCTTCTAGTCCTGACACTCTATCCTCACATTGGTCACTTCTGCTACCAACACTTTTAATGGAATTTATCTCTCTGATTTCTGTTTATTACCTTTTCATGAACTCTAATTCTTTTCTAAGTTGGTTATTCTTGTTTGTATCATTTTGTTTAGCTCAGCTACCTTTTTATTAGTAACTTCTGTAAGTTCAATGATCATTTTATTAAGTCCATTATCTGTTTAGTTATATCATCTTCAAGCTCACTGAGCACCTTATTGATCTAGTTTTTGTTTTGTTTTATTTTGGGGTGTTTTTGTTTGCTTTGTCTCCTTTTTTACTATTTGTATAGTTCAGCTGTTTGGCTTTTTATTTCCTCTCCATTGATGCCTTATGGAGAAGTTTTGGGGGAATTGGGAATTTATGGAGACATTTTATTGCCTTGTCTTTTCATATTTTGTGTGTGTATGCATGCACATGTGTGCAGAGGTTTGCAGGACCATTATAGTGGAGAGACTTTGTATCTAGTATGGAGATCTTTTTAGTTAGTATTTGTTTTCAGTGATGTACTCTTGGCATGACTGACTATGGGCTTTTCTTCTGTCCTAAGATCCAATCACCTCTGTTAATTTGGGAGGGGAAGGTACAGTGTAACTGGCCTAGCACCCAGTTCTCTGAAAATGTACTGCCGTAGGAGCAACTGTGCCACTGTAGCAATGGCAACAAAATCAGCAACATAATGGAATCAGAGACAAACTGGATATTGACATACCATAAGAACCAATAAAAGCTACCATGTACCAGCCTTAACAACAGAAAAGAGATCTATAATTATCATATAGACACAGAGGTAAACCAAACGTTGACATATCTGCTAAATGCAACAACTATACCACCATTAACAGTAGAAAAGAATTCAACAATAATAGCATAGAATTAACCAAGTAGCTAAAGATTAATAAAGCTTAATAGTAACACTAGGAGATATGGAGGGTGTAGGGAATGGGAAAATGAAAGAAGTAAAATTTGCAAAATAAAAGGAAGATGAGAAGGAAGAGAGAAAAGTGAGATAAAGGATCCTATTAAAGGATATAAGAAAATCAATAGAATTAAATACAAGTAACAAAAGAACAAATAAGAAAAAAAAGTGAGAGAGCAAAATAAAGGGAAAAAGTCAAAAGAAAAGACCGCTGAGCTCTGTGCTTGATGTAGGCAGCAGGACAGGTCTTCAAGCAGACCACTAGACTTAGTGCTGGCGCTTTCAGACCAAACCACCTCTGAAACTCACAAACAAGCAGGTGGCTTCTCACTATGGAGTATGAGCCCCTGTGTCCTCCTTGGCTTGAGCTTAAACTTGCTCGGGAGGTGTGTGTCTAGCCCGTGCCCTCTCTACTACTGTCCCTTATGGCCATCTCCCACCTGGTCACTGTGGTAGGGTGACACCAGAGACCCTGAAGTATTCTGTAGTTCAGTTTTAAATAGTTAACCCCTCCCAGAATGGCTTCCAATTAAACCGTCTTCAATATGGCAGATGCTGAGGTAGATTTCTTCTCCAACTCTAGCCTTCCATGCAGAAAAATAACTTTCATAGTAAAACAGTGCTATTTCTGCAGTTTACAGTATCCACAGGCTTTTCTAGAATGTAGCCTTGCCAGCCAGGTCTCTTATTTCTTTCTGGAGCTGCTGATCCTCTCTGAATTTACCTTGTATCTGTAGAGACAGGTCTTCCTCCCTGGGAGCTACGGTAAGCTTTCCAGGCTGCTTCATCCTTTTGTTTGCATTATATTGTGTTTCTCTAGCTTTCCAGTCAATTTCAGTTTTCCTGTCAGCTCCCTCCCATTTCCTGGAGATCTGCTTTTTTTTTTCCTTCACCAGGTTGTTGTTTTCCAGGTGTTGGTTCCAGGTCCTGGAGAGGCTATATTTTTGCTACGTCTCTACTTTGCCACTTTTATTCCTGTCCGTTCCAAGTATTTTAAAATTGTTTGAGTCAAAAGAAGCACAGAAACTAAGCAACTAGAAAATAAACTACAAAGAATTGGAGTGAATGATGTTTAGTTGTGAGCAATTTGAATAGAAGGGGAGTGATTTTATAAAGCAAGGCTTACAGATAGGTAGACGGTTGTAGTAACAAGAAATAGCTTCTGGAGATAGCATAAGCAGAAAAGCCTACGGGGGAGGCGACACGCGACGAAAAGTAAAGCAGCTGGTTGACCCATGTGGATATCAGCATTGGAAGCTGGGGGAAAATCTGTTGCTTCAATTCAGTGTTTCTGCGCATAGAAAATGAAGAAGCCAACAAAGGATCCTTCCATGAAAAATGTGCATCCGCTTTCTTTTAAATAGCAAGCAGAGGTTGAAGACATTTCACACTGACATTTTTCAAGTGACTGTGTCCTAAGCTGTATCCCTGAATCCTCTTGTCCTGGTTGTTAATGCCTTAGGAAGGCCAGGCCAGTCTTCGTGGAACAATACTGTTCTTCTAAGAAAAATGGGAAGTAACACTTTACAACTTAAAAAGTGGTTGTACACCCCACTTACACTAATGCTAAATATTGAAATGATTGATAGAGTCCTTACAAGAAAATAGCAGGGCTTGTATATGGTTAAAAGGACACATTCCAGTGTTCACAGTGGCAATACAGTCAACACTCCTATAGCTTTGAACTAGAAAATATACCCCTCAATAATTGGAAGTTACGCTGGGAACTATGGAGTCCTGAGGGGCAAGATTGTGTTTATGCTTCATTCTATGTCAGGTACAATGTGAAATGTTTTCTGGCCCAAAGCCTTGATTGTACTATTTAAATTAATGATGCTATAGAGAATCTCTGTACTATACTGTACTAGACATACTGGTATATCTAGTATAGTATACTAGAATACTATACTATTCTTCTATAGAATAGAAGGTAGTATTTTTATACTGCTTTATTTGATGTTTTAAGAAAAAGAGACACCAGCATCATTGCTGCTCTCTTTTTGCTATCCCTCTTACTGTGTTAGCAATTGCATAGCCGGTTAGATTAATGGATGATGATGAGTCAGTATTTGAAATGATGAGGCTTGTCTCTTGCCTCTTTCTCTATGAAATTCTAATTTGTGGTGAGTGGCTCAGAACACTCAGATTTGAATTATTCTGTTTATGCAAGATGTCCTTTATTAAATAAAGATGATATTAGTAATTTTTAAAGCAGTGGTTTGCATCAGCTTTACTTTTTGGCTTATAGACGTAAAAGGTTTAGCTACTTTGATGAAAGATATTCAGCAACTCCCCTGCTAATGGAAGAAAAATCTCCAATCCACCCCTTATTTATGGAGTAGTTTCTGTAATAGTTTATTATTGAAAAGCATTAGATCACATGTTTTTAAAACTATTACTTCTTAAGCAAATATATAACCTTTTAACTGTCCACGCATCTAAGAGCTTCTAGGTCTTCCGGACTGATGCTGTTGGTAATCATTTGAATTTGATTTATACCCATATGTAGTTCATATCAGAGAAGTTTAAGAAATTGTCCTTTGTTCATGAAAACCTATTAAAAAATTAGCCATCAACTGGTTGGATAAGAAGCAACCAGATATGTTCTTCTAAAAACTCTAATCTTATTTTACATCCAAAATGAAGTGTCTTTCTTTTTTTTTTCCATTTCAGTGTAAAACCTGCTCTGAGCCAAAGCAGATAACCAGTTCATCTGCCATCTATGACAACCCTAATCTCATCAAACCAATCCCAGTGAAGCCCAGGGGCAGCCAGCAGCAACACATACCTCCTGGCAAGGTACACGGCCTCTGCACAAGTTCTCAAGAACCTCCACCCACAGTGCACCGGGGGAGTGCCTGGTGCGGTTGTAGGGTGTTTAAGAGAGATTCCAAATGAAAGAGTCCACATTATTAAGGATTCACTTTTCTTAGAAGGGTTAAAATTTTTACTCTAGATAAATCTTGTAGACTTGAACACCTTAAAAGATATTGTATTTTTAGGGGCTGAGGATTTAGTTCAGCGGCACAGCGCCTGCCTGGCAAGCGCAAGTCATGAGTTCGATTCCCAGTACCGGAAACAAACCAAAAAATAAAAAAGATGTTGTATTTTTAAAAATCACAGACAACTGATCAGAAGGTCAGAGGTGACAGAAACATTACTCATTGGGTCCATATTCTTCTAGAGTAGGCAGTTCCCAAGGCCACTGAAAAAAGCAACCAACTGGGCCGCAAAATCTAATGTGACATTTTTGAGCACCCCTTTGTGTGTGTAGGATGGGATGCCGACTCTCAGTGAGATCAGGGTAAATGCCAGTATAAAACTTCCCTGTAGACCTAGCGACTTGTCATTGTATTTGCCCTCTAAAATATAAATGTTACAGCAGCTTTTATATCACTGTGTACATATATTATATGTATGTATTTCAGAATAGTACAGCAATAGCAAAGCTTGCTAATCTGCAGGCCCCACTATTGATTGTAAATATAATGTGTCTGTGTATTTTATATGGTCATTCCTAATTAAAGGGGTTTTCTTTCAAAGAACTAGTTTAAATGAATTCTGAAAATGCACATGGAGCCAAAAGGAGTAAAGACTAGCTAATGAAGGTCTTGTATTGAATTTTTCAAAAAAGAAGTCCTTTCTAATTCTTTTAGTTTGCTTCTATTGCTTTCCATGGAGTTTTTATTATATTTTAATAGAAAAACCAGAATATATTGACTTTAGAATGGAGCTCATGTTTTCTTAGTGTAACCGTGGAGAAGGCAGCAGAAGCAGGTAGAGTTACACAGAGCAGAGAGAAAGGAGCCATGTAACTGCTGGGCCGTGATGGATTGTATGTATCTGGTGATTTCTTTAAAGGCCACTGGTGAACTGTTGAAAAGAGCAAGTTGGATTAAATGACATAGCTTTCTTTCCAGCCCTGGGTTTCCAGCATTCTGTGAAAAGCCTCACTCGGGACCCTCATCTGTGCTCTTGCGCGCTCTCAGTGCCTCTTGCACTCTGCAGGCTTGGGTGCACTTGTAGAGGCGGCTTACCTTTCAGCATACATAGTTTTACACCGTAGTGGTCCCCAGTCTGTGGACCCCAGGGCTCCCCAGAGTCACATGCCTATTTTATCAGCCAAGAGATATCAAAATATAACAACTCTCTCGGGGGTGGCACAGGAGAATGCTATGAGAATCTTTAACATTAGAAAGGGAGTCTCAGATTTTTCAGTTTTATATCTTTTGTCTCCTCTAATCGATCGTCTGCAAACAGAATAAATCATTGGGTAAGTTATACTTAATAGCCCCACCATAACAAAATCGTGTGTGGACCTATTTTCAGATATCTTTATTTTTTTTTCAGACTTCAGATCCTGAACCCCAACACTTATCCCTGATAACCCTGTTTGGAAAGCAAAACAAAGCTACCAACCAGGAAACTGTGGATCCCCAGCAGCAGCGAGAGAAGCTTCCAGTCCGGCAGGGCATCGTGCGCTCCCTCTCCTACGAGGAGCCCAGAAGGCTCTCGCCCCCTGTGGAGAAGCAGCTGTGTCCAGCCATTCAGAAACTCATGGTCAGGAGTGTGGACCTGCAGCCGCTGTCAGAGCTGCCTGAACAGCGGCCCTGTGAGAATGGCGGCGCCCATCCTGCAGGGGAAGTTGCTGCTGTACTCACCCAGCAAGAGTCTCCCCATAACATCGGAACTATGCATGCTGGACACAGTGCTTCTGGGACCCAGAACTTGTTAGAGAAGCTCCAGAGTGCCCCGGAACCAGCAGCCAAGCATGATGCCAGCACACCTGCACCCACCAATCTGGCTGCCCCTGGTACCCACAGAGCCCTCTCTGCTGCTGCCCCTGTGGCTGCAGTTCAGGGTCTGGCCCAGCCGCAGCTGGTATATTTCAGTAGCTCTCTTGCACCTCAGATGCTAGGACATGAGGCTCACAGTAAGGGACAGTACACATTGCCGAGACAAACGCTGCCTCTGGTTGGCAATCAGACAAGCAGCCCTGGGGTGGTCTCCCCTCAGGAGCTGCTAAGCAGGCTCCAGGTGGTGCAGCAGGAGCAGCAGCTGCAGGCAGCTCCCCGGCCAGCCCTGGCAGCCAAGTTCCCTGCCGTGACCCAGAGCTGCAGGGCAGGGAAACCCTTGGAGTCCTGGATCAGCAACACATCCAGCACAGAGAAGCAGGCTCCTCTTCTGCAGGTAAATGTCAACTGGGGAGAGAGGGTGGGGTGGTAATGTGAAATTTATGGTCCGCTTCTCGGCTCTCAGGGGCCACGAATCACACACATTTCTGTTTAGAATAGGGTACCCAAAGCCACCTCTGTGAATCTTGTTTTCTATCACTTTCCCATTCTTCCTGGAAGAAGAACCTTCCCTTTGCTTCCCGGTCTAGGACTTCCCCCCTTTGGAGTTACTTTATTTATAGAGTTAAATCTATATAATTTATAAGGCCCAAAGACCAGTACAGATGTAGAAAAATCCCTAGTCTTTGACTATGGAAATTTATGATGGTCTGCTTTAAAATCACTCTGTGATATCAGACATCTGACTTCTTGTTTCTTACCGCAGTTCGTTATTGCTTGTTCATTGATTTAGTAAATGTTTTGAGTACTTCCTACATCTTAGGCATTGTGCTACACTATGATGATGAAAACAGACCTTCTACCTCCTCAGAGCCCACAGTCCTGTACCTTCATGAGGCAACCAGAAAATACCTAATAAAGGGGCTGGGGATTTAGCTCAGCGGCAAAGCGCCTGCCTGGCAAGCGCAAGGTTGTGAGTTCGGTTCCTGGTACCGGAGAAAAACCAAAACCAAAAAAAAAACAAAACAAAAATACCTAATAAAGATAGAGGCTATTTTGCTTGACCTCTGGATCATTAGTATAACTTAATGAAGGTCAGGGGAAGGGTGAGTATGTCACCTACCTCCATTCTTCCCAAAAGAACTGCCAGAGCAGCAAAAATTCAAATGAAGTTTGATCAAAATAGGTAGTGAATGTTTGAATTTTTAAAATTCATTATAATAAAAGGCGCATTGTCATTAATCCGCCTCACAATACCCCTCACTTCAAATACACTTATCCCGTCATTCTTGCCACTTTCTGAGGCTGTTTTGGAAATCCTCTTTCATGAGTGTCTTTATAAGATATGATCAAAAATACAGGGAATGCTGCTGCTGATTGCCAGCCAATGCAAAGTCAGGCTTGTAAAAACATCACAGTGTGTCCTCATCCACTTTATGCACTAGACCTGGCACTGTGACTTCTGGGTCTTCCCCAAAGTAAAAATGACTATGAAAGGTAAAGATTTTGAATTGATTCAGGAAGCTGAGGTAGCCACAACAGCACAACAAAAGATACAAAACAAAACTTACAGAATTGCTTCAGAAAGTGACAGAAGTATGGATATGTCCAAAACTAGGGAGAGTATCACGAGGAGATTAATAACTGCATCCCTTTTACTGTAATATATTTTTAAACAATTAAATATTCACCATGTTTTTCAGTCATACCTTATAAGTGATCTCTCCAGGAAGATGGAGCTCTCTATCCATCAGTAACTGGAAACAGCGAGAAAACCACATTGCTGTTGGTCATCTGCCTGCGGGAATCGCTGGAGATCTGACCTAGCCTCATTTTCCCTTGGATTGGGGCAAATTTACTGAGTTTTAAATTGGACAGTTCTCCCTACTTATTATGTGTAATACCATTGGTCTTTTTGACAGGTTTTGTCACATGGCTTATAACAGTTCTTCAGAAATTGTTTTACTTTTTTAAAACCAGAGATCTTAGGCATGTTCTGTGTATGTACAAATCTGAATCAAGGTATTGATTCATTTCTTTCCTTTAAAATTCCAAGTCTGAGTGCCTTCTGCTGTAGAGACGGTACCTCATTTTGCAAGTCTGAGGCACAGACAGAGTCTTGCCTTCATTCTAATGTAATATTGTCCCCCACCCTTTAAAAACATGTCTTTTCTCACTCTGGTGATTTAGGATCAGAAATTTGGGATTAATAGGCTGACTTTAAATTTCTGCATACATAATTCTCTTTTCAGTAGTCACAAATGTCAAGAGCCAAGTAAGGAAAGTGTACATCCTGCCAGCCCACGCTGTGCTCCTCCTGGTGCTGTGGCTCCTGCTCTGTGGAGTGTCAGTTCTCAGCACCTCTCCTGAAAATATCAGGGACAAGCGAAAAGCAACAAACCACCTGTCTTCCTCTAGGCCAGCTTCTGCCCCAGAAGATACTCAGGGAGAGATTACCATATTCCAGGAACTTCTAGACAGCTTGCTTCTCTGCCCACTTCAGCTGAGTTCTGTGGGGTTCCCTGAGGCTGAAAAGTAGCATTCCTCTCACCTGAGCTGGAAAAGCTGTAGGAGTCAGTCAGATAGGGATCAGAATGTCACTTATATAAGTGGAACAGCCATAGGAGAACTTGGTTTTAGGCTGTCAGCCCAGCAAGGTAGACAGATCCCCCCAAGCAGGTCAGTGGCAGCACCCCAGCAAGCAGCTTTAGGGTACCTGTGCCCAGCACGGCAGCCGGGAGGAGCAGAAACACAGCAGGTCCAATCGGAGAGAAACAGAAGGGTGGACCCTGTAAGTCAGGTTCCCTCCGGTGACAAGGTGACAAGCGCGGAAGGCAGCAGAAGGCGAGAGGGTTGCTGCCCTCTTCACAGACAGCCAGGCTGGAGACGTGCGCGCCCCACGAGGACACACTGCCACTTGCGGCTTGACCTCCAGCTCGGGGAGGACAGCCAGCAGCCCTGGTTCATGTTGCCAGATAATGAGGAGAAACCCAAAACATAAACCACCGCTCTAGAGGCCAGGCTGTACGCATGGGCAGCAGTCGCCGAGAGGGAGACCGCGTAGAGAGCCGAGCGGGGGAGCAGCTGTTCCAGCAGCTTTCCCACCAAGGAGACCTATGGACAGTTAGCACCCGGCTCCCCGGTGCCCACTGCTGTGTGGGAGCACCTCTGCTTCCCTGCGCTTGGCTCCTTAATCCTGCTTTCTGTGTCTTTGCTGTGAGCAGGTCATCTCGCCTCAGCACGTCCCAGCTACAGTGGCTCCTTCCGTGCTCATGTCCCCCATGATATTCACGCAAGCCACCTGTGCCCCACCAAGGGAGAGAGATGGCGGGCTGCTGCCCCTGCAGAGCCCAGAGCCCTCCGTGGTCGCCAGCAGCCCACTCACCAGGCCACAACTCCAGGAAGCACTGCTGTACCTCATCCAGGTGAGGGGGCCGCCACGTCTTCTTCTCACCTTCCCAGACTTGTGGTTGTGAGATTCTCAGGCAGCTGCTGCCTGCTTAGTGTCCTGTGCCAGGAAGAGGGAGTGCGTAACCATTCACCCTCCACCCCAGCAAGTCCTGAGCTCATGGAGCTGGACGACATTTAGAACACGAGCAGTGGCTTTGGGCGTCTCAGCCCGTTGGGGGATTTGTAACTTGGAGGATGAGCTGAGGCCTTCAGGCCCTCAGCCCTCAGACAAGAAGGAACCCCGCACGGGTGAGCGGGCGTGCACTGAGGGCACGCTGGGTACTGTGTACCCATGCAGAGCACTTGGGTCTCTTCTGCTGTCAAAAGAGTCCCAGGGGCCACAGTGGGCAGCCTGTGGGGCACAGGGGGAAGCAAGAGCTGGCAGTGACTGCTGTAGGGAGTCTGCACATGGCTTCGAAACCTGTGAATTAGGACAAGATGGAAAGCCTGGACTCCTTGGCAGCTGCTTGTCTATGAAATAATAATAATAATAATAACAGCAACAACAACAAGAAGAGCTGACATACAGTTTTATGCCAGGCACTGCTTTTCTTCCATTTATTTTTGGCAGTATTAAGGATTGAACTCAGGGCCTTTGCACTGAACTGTGTCCCCACCCTGTTAAAAATGTTTTTCAGACAGTCTTGCTAAGTAGCTGAATTGCCCAGGATGGTCTCAGACATGCCATCTTCCTGTCTTGGCCTCCCAAAGTGCTGGGATCACAAGTGTGTCCCACAGTGTCTGGCAGCCAGCCTCTATTTTAAGCACTTGATACACTAACTCATTCAGTCCTTATACGAAACACCGTTACTTCTCCTAATTTACAGACAAGGACACTGGCGTTAAGTGACTGCCCTGAGGTTGCAGAAGCAGTAAATACATAGAGCTGGGGTCATACCTGGTCTGGCTCCAGAGTGTGCCCCGCCACTGCACCGTACTCTTACCCCGTGAGTCTTACAGGGCCAGCCGCTGCATCTTGCAGAGCGCGCCCAAGAAATCAATGATGGGCCTTGGAAAGGGGAAGACTCTCAGGCAGACAGACTTCAGACATCTCAGTTACCATGTTTACATATCTTTTTGTTAGACAGTCTTTAATAAAATGTTTGTGGTACTTTGCTTAAGCATCTGGTGCCTTTTAGAATGTAACCTAGCCCTTTTGCAGTCACCTCATCCTACTTAAAAAGATAACAGAGTCTTAGTAAAAACATTTTTTAAAAAGATATATTGTAAGAATGAAAGGACTGGGCTTGATGACATATGCCTGTAATCCCAGCACCTGGGAGGCAGAGGTGGGAGAATTACCACGAGCTCGAGGCCAGCCTGGACTACATAGGGAGACCCTGTTTCTAAAAAAAAAAAAAAAAAAAAAGGATGAAAGGAATGGGGCTGAAAGTCAGCATCTGCATTTGAAAACATAATAATCTCATGGAAATAAGACCAGCAACAAATGACTGAACCATACTAATGTATAAATAAACGCCAATATTTAACAATGTTGTTATATATTTATATATTAACAACATAGCAGTATTTTCTACTCTTTAAAACTATTATGATAAGTCCATGAGAATTTAGAGAGACCATCTGCAAACTTTACTGTAAACAATGAAAAGAAAAATAAGATTAAGGTTGAGTTTCAAAGATCTGTAGCTTTTCTGGTTCGTTCCATACAGGTCACATTGTCCCGAGATTCTTTGCATGGCTACTTACAAATTCTGTTCCTGTTGCCTCCACTCCCTGCATACGTTTTACTTTTTCCCATGTTCTAGTCATTGTTGTCCTGCTGCGCTGTAGAAGTCACCCAGGCAGTCTGTTTTCAGTCCTGTTTTAGGACGGAATCTCATGCATAGAGACTTTGTGGCTACTTCATAGGCAAAACGGGTAACATTACTCTTTCCTGCATGTGAATAATGCTAACTCTGTGTATAGTGTGAAGATGTGACATGTGGGTGAGTTGCTAAAGCTTTAAAGGATTGGAGTGGGAGGAAGAAATCTCTAGCACTGAAAATCCAGAAAGCCCCTGATTAGACCCATGATTACTGTACCTGTCACCCGGTAGCCTGGCGAAAGAGTCCAGTGACTGCCAGCCCAGCTGCTGTCTACTTGGCAAGGTCAGAAACTTTCCCCAGCTTGTGGGAAGAACGGTAGTGGCTTTGGTAAGGTACCAGTTAAGCGTATTGCAGGTGGAAGTCCTATTACTGCCCAAAACAAAATACACACATGTGGACAACTTGGAGGGCCTTTAAGGACAACCAGCAGTCTTTCACCCAACCTGGAGACACTCTGACTACGGATGCTTCCTCCTGACCCATCAGTCTGCTGGGCGTCAGTGTCTCTTCATGCAGCAGAGCCAGGTTTTCCTGAGTAAACCTTGCCGCATGCAGCCGCGTGCCGGGCTTGTCCTTCTGTGCTATCGTGAGGACTTGCTGCTTTACATAGCGATCATTGAAAACCAGCAGCTCTGTCCTGGCCTTACCTGCAGCCCCACTTAACATCCGTGCACACAGTTAGAGCCGCCTGCTGCTGAAGAGCACAAGCAGAGGTGAGCATCTCAGCATCAGATGCCAAGGCCTGGGCGGGGTGGGTGGGGGTGCGGCTCAGAGGTAGAGTGTTTGCCCAGTATGCATAAGGCCCTGGGTTCATCCTTAGTCCTAAATAAATAAATAAATATTTTTTTAAAAAATCAGATGCCAGTTCATGTCTAAGAAAGGGATCTGCTGCCTAAATTTCATTCCTTTGGGCCTTTTGCTCTTGTTTTCCAGAATGACGACAATTTCCTAAATATCATCTACGAAGCCTATTTCTTCAGCATGACACAACCAGCCATGAAAAAGACTATGTGAAAGCAAATCCTTTGAAAAGATGATTTTCAGGGTCCTTACAGATCTCCTGCATGAGGCTCTTTCATGTGAAGTGGTATGGCCTAAAATGTTTCTTCCTTTTTAAAAAAAATATTGTAATAAAAAATCAGATGTTTTTGTATAGCCAAGGGGTTCTTGTTTTTCTTTTTAAGATTCACATCCTTCAGCACACCTGGTACCAAGAATCAAGTGGGTAGAAAAAGTCTTTGTCCAGGTCACACAGAAAATGCCAAACCGAAATCATTTTTTCTTACATATATAGGGCCACCTTAAGAAGAATCGGGCTTTCCGTGGGAAGGGTTATTCTCCAAGCTGCGTTTCTTCACTTATTAATAGCTCTGGTTATTTCCGGCAGTCTCCCGGTGGAGTGTGCGGCGCCACAGCACCTGCCCACCACCAGGTGGCACTGTCACCCCACAGGTTTACCTGTGAAGACTCGGGCGCCTTTGGAAGTAATCATGGTTTTCTTTTACCAGAAAAGTAAACCTTTAATTTGTAACAATCCAGTTGGCATGTTTTACCCAGGCTTTAAAGGGAAATTATTTCTGAAAATATTTATAGCTAGTTTCTAGAGGGTGGTTTTTCTAGGAGTCAAAAAATGGCCCAGCTTTCCAGCAGCACTTCCTTTATCCCAGCTCAGCTTATTTCTTACGGACCCAAGTGGCGAGATGTGCCTGCCTGCGCTTCCAGAAGAGTGTTCTGTCCTTTTCAGCCAGGTGTGCCAAGGGAGAGGTCCCAGAGGGTCCCAGAGCCTCTCCTTAGCTTTGGAGAACAGATAGTGAATGTTCAGGAGCAGAGCTATAAGGGCCCCCAGACGGATGCCTGAGTTCGCAGAGATGAGGAGCTTAATCTTGGAAGGAGGCAGAAGTGCCCTTTCCAAGCCGTTCAGGCCGCAGAGGGTCCATATGGGAGTTAGTCCCTGCTGAGCCTTAGTAATAAATAAAGCTCTGCATTTCTATAGTCCTTTTTATTCTGGGATCATAAAAAGATCTTTAGATTACTGCTCAGCGCACAGGTTTTAGTCTCATTTTATAGATCGTAAAATGGAAGCCTGGAAGAAAAGTTTCCGGACAGTTTCTGATGCCCTGACTTGGATTTGAAGCTTTAGACCTTTGTTCAGCTGCTGCACCATCAGGCAGAGGGTTTGTCAGAACACTTTGTCCCCGCAGGAGGGAACTATTCTAAGGAGAAAAGGTGGGCAGGAAAAGAATTGACTTTTCCTGAACCCTTGTTCTGCACCATGCTTTGAGGAGTCTGCCGTGTTGTCCTCCCACGTTGGTAAGGGACAAATTCATCTGTTTCTTTGACATCTCTACGACATCCAACATAGTGAGAGCGCATGCGAAGCTGTAACGAAATGCATGAAATTAAGAATTACTTGTGTGTCTCATAAAGAATAGGGTAAAGGGAAGACATACGTGGATCTGTCATCCCCAAAACAATGATAATAGTGTTGCTTTGGCAACGCATCTACTAAAATTAAAACAAACCAAAGAGGCACTGAACTGCTGGCCAGGCTTTTTAAAACTCTGTCTAAGAGCCATGAGTGTTATCAGTAGAGCACTTGCCTAGCATGCATGAGGCCCTGGGTTCAACTCTTGGCCCCACAAAGTAAGTAATATAAAACATTAAAAATCTCTTTGAGTTTAATTAGATGGTTAAAGTTGATTCTCTAGCTAGGGAGAGATGAGTTACATTCTTAATGTTTCTAATATATTAGCCATGATGACTGGCTAGTTTTATGATTATTTCTCCTTTAACTTCAGCACCGAATAAATAAATAACAGCAATGACAGCATCTCACGTAACACAAAGGCCATGTGTGATGTGACAGGAATGAGCCCAAGCCTGACCTGGTCAGACGACACGCAGGCTTCACTAGGACCGTTTTAGGTCCTAGTGATGTGTTTTCTCTGTCCTTGCCTGGAATGAATCACTTTAAAAGAGACAGTCCCAATTCATTTAAACCAAAGACGAAGCCTTTCAAGGGGCAGGCGGGAATGGAGTACTTATTTCTTCTCTACAGCAAGGCAGATGAGAGCCGCCTTGTACAAAGGGCTTTCTCTAGAGAGTTCAAGAAATAGATCAAAAGGGTTATCTAAGGCACCCAAAGTTAGATTTCGTGTCTAAATTGACTTCTCTTCCCACTCTCATCCTGAATTCAGAGACCGTCACGGATGCCACTCCTAGGTGTGTCTGGCTCCCAGGCAGCAGTTTCGACCTAACTGATGTCAGGTGGAATTTCAGGGTGAGACACTTGTCGGTGCGACAGCTGTGAGTGTCTGCTTGGGCAGAGTTACACAGGCCAAGCTGCCCGGAGTAGGGGGCAGTGTGTAGCCTTCAAGTCAGCTGGACTTGCCTTTGGCTTCCGGCCAGCTGGGCCTTTGGAGACATTTTCTCATTTATACAGCAAAATGCCCTCCCCCAGTCTGTGAGGGCTAAGCGGGCACCACGTGCCGGGGCAGGCCTTCATGCCGGCATGTGGAGCTTAGTGCTTCCTGCCTGCAGGGTTTGCTGTTCCCAGGACTCCAGCACGGAGACCCCTGCAGCCGCCAGAGGGACTTCATCTGCGTTCACCACCACCAACTGTCAGGTCTGACCTGGCCTCTGTCTATCTGTGGCCACTTCACTGTACCGTCTTCTCGTCTTCAGTTCTCGTCAGTAAAGTGGGAACAGTGACGCATCTCTTCCTTACAAAGGAGGGGCCGCCAGCTTTCAAGCCAAGGGTATCAGCATGAACTAAAACAATTGTTGTTACTGCTCCTCAGGGTTCTGTCACTGTCACAAAAGACCTGCGATAAACCAACCTCGAGAAGGAAAGGCTTACGCGGACTCGGTTTCAGAGGTGTCAGGACACGGTGGAATCTTTTGCCTTTGGGCCTGTGGTGTCACAGGACATTATGCCGGGAAGTCTGCAGTAGAGCAGAGCCGCGCGTCTCATTGTAGTGGGAGCGGAGAGACAGAAGGGGTCGGGTCCCCGTGCGCCCTTCAAGGCCCATTCCCAATGACCTAACTTCCATTGGCCTCATCTCGTAAAGGTCCTGCCACCTCTCAATAGCATCGCAGGCTGGGGGCCGAGCCTTCCACATATTGGCCTCTGGGGGACACTGAAGGTCCCAACAGCAGCATGACCCATTCTACGAACAAAGCCAGAGAACGCAGTGCTAGTCCACAGGCTTTGCAGTCCTTGAAGAGTCTTCTAAAGAGGCATACTGCTCAGTCTCCTCATTTAGAAGGCCTGGCAGAGAGATCCTTGCACTGAGAGAGAAACCTGTGTTAGCATCTTCAAGAACTGCCTGCTGTCCATGCAGAGCTCTGCTGATACTTAGCCACCTGAGCTGGCTCCTTCCACCCTTTCAAAACAAAGGGCTAAAGGCAAACATTCCCATGCTGATCTCCTAGGAAGACACAAATCATTGGCATCTGGTAAATTCCTGCACACTCTTCATATCCCACGATGGACAGGATTCTGCTTGCTTGCTCTTGAAGAAGGGTGCAAATCAAAGAAGAAAGTTCCTCTTCCCTTAAAGAAACGCAAACTTTTGAGTGTCTAAGCTCTCTTCCGTTCCCGTGGGTGTTGAATCCAACAGTTCCCACACGTGAGGGCATCTTCCCTGATGTGTGTGATGCTGAGGCTGGGAGGTGTCGTGTCAAAAGCCTCAGCACCAGGCTCTGCTTGGGTCCAACCATATGTCAGTGCAGAGGCAGGGAAAGCAAGTGGCTGAGAAGTAAACTGTGAAGACAGATCTTCCTCTGTGGGGATGGGTGAGCAGGGATGGAGGTGTGGGGTGAAGATTTGGGAATGAGGAGTGCAGACTACGTGAAAAATAGGCTGCCTGCGCACACTTGCAATGAAGAAGACTCTTGGGCAGTGCCTCCTCTATCCAGCCAGGACCTCTTTCCCTCTTTTCAAAGGCAGCTTCGTCCCAGCTTTGGACCGCGGAGCCATCTTTAAGGTTAAATTTATCATCTGCAGCCGGCAGGTTGCAGCGACACCCCATTGTGTCACATCGGCTGGCTGCACATGGTGGTGAGCCTCCCCGTCGTTTTGCTGAATACTTGATTTTCAGATTCCAAATGTTCTGCTCCCCGCTCCCTCTTACAATTAGGGGAGTGAGAGGGGCGGATCTGAATCCTTGGTATATTTAACTCAACCTTGGATATCCCGATAGATTTTCACCAAGTTGAGTTATAACTAATGTCTTCCAACAGCTTAGAGCTTTGAGAAAAGTACACAAATAAAAACTGTGCTCAGACTGTGGTCTTAAAACATCAGAGGGGAGGCGAAAAGCAGATCCCTGTTGGCGACTCCTGTTCTCCAGGGGCCGGGCAGTGCAGGCGGCACCGTGGCTCTGACCCAGCTCTGGGCACAGCGTGGGCCAAACTTCTGGAGCAGATGAAGAGGGGAAATGTAAGAAATCCAAACCCTGACAGGGTGACTGAGGGCACAGCAGGAAGCGCGCACACGGAGTTCCAAATAATCAAGAAGAAGGGTGGGAAACTATAGAGCTGGGAGCCAAAGCCGACGCATTTCCTGGAAATCTGAGGGCTGAGACCAAAGGCACTGAGCACCTTGGAAAAGTCAAGGGCAAGTGTTCCACTGAGGGCCGCTCAAGGAAGTGGTGGGAACCCCGGCTCTAGAACAGCTGAACAACCGAAGTCTAGACATTCAGTGGTCCTATGACAGACCCTGCAGAGTCCATCCAGCTATATACACTCACAGCTCTGGAAGCTCCAGCTCCTCCGAGAGATTCATTCTCACTTCCTGCCACCTCTCTGACGGGTACTGCTAGGCTTGTCTTTTTGCAGCACACCATTTCAGGGTTCAAAGCACCAGGATGGCAATCCCAAGATCTAGGCAGCTACGAGCTCCTTATCCCACATGCAGTAGTGCCAAGAACACTGTACTTAGAGACACAAAGACCCGGATTCGAGTCCTACCACCTCCTGTCTCTTTACCATGGAAGCATTGGGAGAAAATTCTGTTCTGTAGTGCTTTACATAACAGTTCATAAATTGTCACTTGGTTCAGGACCATGCACACTCCATATTGGTGTCCTGTGAGTACCATATAGTACCCAGCCTCAAAGCTTGAATGTAGCCAGCCTCTTTTACTGCACTTATAGATCTGTCATATATCTGCCTGGGATTGTTTCGGATGCTTTTCATATTTTCTGGCCAAAGTACTTCTCCAGGGTGATGAGGTCCATAAGCTTTATTCCCACTGTGTAAATAGATCTTCCCTCAGAAGCTGAGAAATGGGCTTGACAGAAAAATCCATAAAGAGTGAACCCTGAAGGGATGTGGACCTCTATTTGGTAGCAGAGTGCTCTGCCTCTGTGTGAATGTCCTTACCTCATTAGATGATACTGTCTTACCTTGGCCAAACTCAGTAATGTCGGCTGAGTGGCAGCTGCTCCTGGCTTTGGGCTGCTGGAAGCTTTGCATCTCCTCAGTGCTTTCCCCCAGACTTCCTAGTGTTTCTTCACTCAGAAGATGTTGGAGGAACAGCCTTGTTCAGTTTCATCTATGTAGAAACTGTGTAGGTTGTCTCCATCCCTTACTTCTCCTCACGCTCTTCCCCACATGCCGAGTTTGGAATGCTTCCCTCATTTATTGAGTGAATGTGTACCACGCCCTCTGGGCCGGGGCCGTGGATGATTCCAGAGATGGGTAAAAACTGGCCCCTGCCCAAGGATCTCACAGTCCGGATTGGAAGAAGACTAATGACCAGGCTACTACCGGATAGGCGTAGGGCGCTGTAACGCACCTGAGGCAAAAAGGAAGGCCAGAGAAGACTTCCGGAAGAGGTGGTCCCTAAGCAGTTCTAAAAAAATATGTAAGAGTTGACAAAAGGGAGGAAAGCAAATGTTCAAAGTAAAACAGCATAAGCAAAAAGAAAGGCAAGAGGCATCTACGGTGTGTGGAGGTGGGAGTGGTTGGGTGGGAAGCAGGGGTACAAGCCAGTCAGTGCGGCTGGGTCCTAAAAGACAGGCAGGAAATGGGGCTGGAGAAAGCACAGTCTGTACCCCGTAGACGACGGGGACTCACTGATGGATTCAAACAGGAAGAGGCCTGGTCAGATCTCCATTTTCCCATAAGCCCCTGGAAGCTGAGTAGAGAGGAGAATATGGGAGACAAAGTCAAGTGTTGTATTATTCAGGTTTCCAACCCTGAGAAAATCAAATTATAAAAAGAAAAAAAACTATCAACTAAAAAAAGCCCATGTCTTGACAGATTCACTGTTGAGTTCTATAAGAACTTTGGAGAAGCTCTAACATCCGTACTCCTCAGACTAATGCAATCAAAAGGGAAGCAACACATCTAAATACATTCACTCAGCAAGCATTACCCTGATTCCAAAAACAGAAAAAGACCCAACCAAAAAAAAAAAAAAAAGAACTTCAGACTAATCTCTTTAATGAATATAGATGCAGGAATCCTTAATAAGATGCTGGCAAACAGAATGCAGTAAATCACCAAAAGGATCATACATCATGACCAAGGAGGATTTATTCCAGAGATGTAAGGATGGCTTAACATATGTAAATCAATAAATGTAATTCACCATATAAATAGAAGCAAATACAAAAACCACATGATCATCTCAATAGACTCAGAAAAAGCATTTGATAAAATCCAGCATCCATCCATGATAAAAATTCTCAAGAAAGTAGAAATAGAGGATCTTTATGTAATTCTGATAAGGGCCATCTGTGACAAAGCAACAGCTAACGTGGCTAGAAGGTAAAACTTTCCTTCTTAAATAGGGAACAAAATCTGAGCAACTACTTGGAAGATGACAATAAGTAATACAGCAACCATTGTTGATTTCCTGTGATCTTGTTTTGAAATTCTGTAATCATTTTTATCATTTTTGTGTCATTTTATTTTTGTTCTTTTCTCTTTAAAATAAAAAAAAAATAATAGGGAACAAGACAAAGATGTCCACTATCACCATTTTTGTTCAACATAGTTCTTGAAACACTAGCTATAGCAATTAGAAAGAGAAACAAATAAAAGGCATATGGATAGGAAAATAAGCTAAATTACCATTATTCATAGACAACATGATCCTCTATGTAGAAGACCCTGAAAATTCCACTAAAAGACTCCTAGACCTAATAGCCAGGTTCAGTAAGGTAGCAGGATATAAAGCCAACACTTAAAAATCAATAGCAATACCAATAACAAAGTCACCACGACTACCATTAACCATACCAATTTCTGGTGAGGCTGTGGGGAGAAAGGAACCCTTCTTTATTATTGGTGGGAGTGTAAACTGATACAACCACCATGGAAATCAGTGTGGAGATTCCTCAAAAAACTAAAAATAAAAATTCCATTTGACCCAGTTATTCCCCTTTGGGTATATTTCCTAAAAGAGTTAAAAACATCATACCACTGTGATATATGTATTCCCGTGTTTGTAGCAGCACAATTCACAACAGCTAAATCTTGGAATCAGCCTATATGCCCATCAACAGATGGATGGATACAGGAAATGTGGTACTCATACACAGTGGAGTATTACTCTGCTGTTAAAAAAGATAAACTTGAGGCATTTGTAGGAAAATGGGTGCACCTTGAGACCATAATGTTAAGTGAAGTAAATCAGACACACAAGCTTGTACATCAAATGGTTTCCCTTCTACGACAACTTTAAGTGGAAAGAGGAGACAGAAAAGAGAGAAATTATATTCTAAACATGTTTCTGTTATTGGTCCTGGTTTTGCTTTAACATGGGGTGAAGGCTCATTTTGCGGGATTTACGTTTCTTTGGCTATGCTAAGGTTTATTTTGAAAAAAAAAAAAAAATCCCAGAATAGGAAAATCCACAGAGACAGAGAGTAGCTCAGTGGTTCCCTAGATTTAGGGGGAAGCGACTGGGAGACAACAGCTAGTAGGTAGAGTGTTTTGGTTTGGGAAAACAAAACTAAGTTTGTTTGTGGTTATAGTTGTGCAACTCTGGGAATGTGCTGAAATCTATTGAGTCTTACATTTTAAGTTTGTAAAGTGTGTGACATGCAAATTTTTAGTTTAATAAAATTATTTTTAAAAAAGGAAGGAAAGGTTTATTTTGACTTATGGTGTCAGAAGTTTCAGTGCGTGCTCACTTGGCTCTGTGGCTTTTGGGGCCTATGGTGCGGAGCACATGGGAGGAGCTATTCACCTCCCCCTGGCGGTGGAGAGGAAAGTGGGAGAAGGTGCTGGAGTTCTGGTGTCTCCTTCAAGGACTCACCTCCCACCAGACCCACCTGCAAAGATTCTACCCCTCCTGACAGCACCGCAAGCCGGGGACCACGCCTTCCACACAGGGGCCCTTGGGGGACTTTAAAGACCCAAACTATAACAGCTCTAAAGATACCAGTGAAAGCCTGGGCAGCAGTCCAAGCGGGAAAGGGTGAGGATGGTCTGTTCAGAGGCAATGGCGGTTGAGATTTTTGTTGAAGGAAGGAGGAAGAGGAGAAGGAGACAGCAAATATTTAAAACATGTAGGGAGCAAAATCAGTAAGGTTTCTTTATGGTTAGTAAAAGAGAAATCAGAGATGACCACCAGGTTTCTTGCATGGTTCACTAGGTTTATAATGAGTTGAAGTTGGAAATGCTGGCTAGAGTTGTTAATAATAATAATAATAAATCACCTATTAAGCTTTTTATATTTACTATTATTCTTGGACTTTTTTATCTTTTTTTTTTTTTTTTTTTTTGAGACAGGGTCTCACTATATAGTTCAGGCTAGCTTTTGAACTCACTACGTAGCCCAGGCTGGCCTCAAACTCATGGCAATTCTCCTGCCTCACCCTCCCAAGTTCTGCGATTATAGGCATGCACCACCACAACTGGCCACTCTCAGACGTTAATATATTGTTTTTTGTCCCTTACTTACTTACTATGTCCCTGCCATATGTACTATTTCTTTTCTTTGAAAGCTGAGGAAGCTGAAATTCAAAGAAGTTGATTTTTTCTTAATCGTACTGTTTCACTTACCCCTTTGGAGGCAATGTCCCTTCCTGCTGGCCTGAGCACCACTGGGGTGGAAGTAGCAGGCAGAATGGCTGTGTTTCGAGGTTGCGTGGGACGTGGGAGAAGCCCCTACGCATACCTCACCACACCAGAACATCTTCTACTATTGACAGCAGAAGAGGGACAGGCACAGAAATGTGTGGTCTGGGTCCCACAGGGTGAGAGGGGAAGCACTAGAGGCTATAAATGCCCCCTTTCCCCCCTCCCTGCCTTATCTGCTTGGGAGCAGCCAGCATAGGGAGGTGGCCCCCTGCCGAAGCAACAGGAAGTCCCAGGAGATCTGGGGTCTAGGTTGTGCTGTGCTCCTGACCTCTGCATGGTCCAAGTCCCATTCCTGGATGTCGGTTTCTATATTTATAGAGTACGGTAGCAGGACTTGATAATGAAAGAACACCTCTTTGCAGTTTCAGACTCAATGACCCCGTGAGGCAAGGTAGTACTGCGGACATTTCATACACGGCAGCAGCGTTACGCAACTGCTAGTCCAGCAGAGACAGCTTCTGATTTGAGGACCACAGATAACCTTCTCCAACTCAGTCTCTGGGTCCCTTCCTTCCTGCCACTATACCCCACTCTACTGGAGGAAAAAAAGGAATAATTTCTCCGCAGTGTAACTTTAGCTGAAGCCTACGAGGCATTCTCGGGGAATGTTACAGTGACCAGAGGTCCTTTCAGTCCTATTCATCCAGGATGCTGGAGATCCGAGTCCTCTTTCTTCTTTGGTGCCGTCAGTGGGGTGACTACATAATTCATCCCAACTAGGATACTTCTGAGTGTGAACTCTTGATAGTGACACCAGACAGTAAGCATAAGCTTGGGCTGTCCTTGGGGAAACAGGGACAGACGATCACCGTATATATCACTGTAGACACCCAGCCAAACATCGGGCCCCAGGGATCCCTTGGTTTGGCCGTGCAGTGGAGCCAGCCTTAGACTAAGCATCTAAAAGAAATCAGGCTGCAGACAAGCAGTCCCTTCTCAAGTCAGGAGCCTGTGCTGTGGGCCTGGTTCAAGCACCGCTTGGCTGACTGTGATGAAAGCCAGCTCATGCAAACATTCTGAGCCACAGTTTCCTCTGCTGAATGAAGGGCTGGACTTCATGTAGTTTTTTCCAATTTCAACAGCCAGCTATCCAGCCCCCTTTTTCCTTTTGGGTTCTTCCCTTTGCCTTAAGATGCAAGGTCACTGCCAACAGTGACCATCAGTCTTACATGGAAAGTGGCCACCACCTTTTCTGCCTCCACCAGCACCTGCACACAGGCCCCTCCAGGCCCAGGCCAGCAAGGAGAGACGGCAGCTCAGTCCCAGCTTGGCTGTGCTACCAATTCCATCTGAGTTCCCTCCTCTCCTGTCTCCCTGAGAGAGCCCAGTACTGGTCCTCAATAAATAGTCTCTGAGTGAGCAGGTGGTCCTAGGCCTGTAAAGCTCTCCCCAACATGAGGAGCAGCCGCAAGGCCCCTGCCCACTTCTCTCCAGTGCCCTCTTGGGCTCAGCTGGATGCAACACTATGACCCCAACCAGAGTCACAGTAGAAAATGTAGGCGTAGAAAAGGACCCTGGCAGAGCATAATCCAACCCTTGCTCACCGAGGAAGACACTGACCCAGAGCGGGACTGTAAATTGCCGCAGGGAAAGCCACTAGGGAATGGTGGAACCAGATCCCAAAGCGTAGGGTCCCCCCTGGAGCTGCCTCCTTGACTCAGGAGCCTTCTCCCAACATAGCACAGCTCTCTCCTCCCCCCAGGAGCCTAAGGCTCAGTCAACCTTGAGAAGTCTGCATGTATTTATAAAGCTGCTGCTCCTCTTAACAGCATCTGAAAGCTTTCTACAGGCATTAATTAAGGAAGGTTCACAGCCAGCCTGGAGGAAGGAAGCAGGAGTTTGGGACTCATTAAAGAACCAGTTCCCCCTGCTGGGAGACTCCCATGGCATTTCTCATTAATTTTTCTGTCTCTTCCAAACACAAGTAGACACACAGGCACGCACACATATAGGCACGCATGCCCGTGTATACATCACACACATTCACGTGCACATTCAGGCACATACAGACACACTCATGCACGCATACACACATATGGGCACACACGTGCACACCCACTCATGCCCTTACCGGTTCCCAGCAGTCTCTGACCTCCTTCACGACAAACCTCTGCCAGCTCCATCCCAGGCATCCCCGAGCCTCACCCCCTGTAGCTTGGCTCCCACCAGTGGCGCCCAGTGGATGTTCTGCAGCCACAGAGAGGCAGGGACGCTTCATGTCACCTCACATGACCCTCACCACACCCCCTTCTCACCACCCCAGCCTCCAAAATGAAGGTTCTGCACGCTTCTGCTAACACGCTCTCCATGCGGAGAAAAGACCCTTTGCTTCCCTCCCAGTGGGGCAGCGAGAGGATCTTGGGGAGGGCTAGAGCTAAGGAGGGAGGCAATTCGGACCCATGTAAGACTGCTGCTTAGTCTGGGGGTGCTGTGCTCACAAAGGGCCTTGAACAACAGAAATTTATTGTCTCACAGTTCCAGAGGCCAGAAGTCCAAATCGAGGAGTCAGCCTGGTTGGTTCCTCTGGAGGCCAGCAAGGAAGAATCTGCTCTGCCACATCTGTTGACAATCTTTTTTCTTTTTCTTTCTTTCTTTCTTTTTTTTTTTTGCTGACAATCTTTGGTGTTCCGTGGCTTGGCAAAATGTCACCCCAATCTCTGCTCCACCTCCACACATTGCTCCCCCTCTGTGTATCTGTGTCCAAATTTCCCCTCTCTGTAAGGACGCCAGTCTTACTGGATTAGGGTCCATTCTATGAACTAATGGCATTTGCAAAAACCATCCCATTTCCAAATAAGGCCACAAGCGAGTCACGATCTGAGGCCCTAGAGGTTAGGACCTTGACATAAGAAATTGGAAGGGGACACTTTCAACTCAAAACAACCGTGTCACTGAAATTCCACAATAGGGGGTGTCTCCTAGACAAACAGTTGTCCCACTAAGGACTGTGACTGATGGCACAGAAGAAGTGTTTCTGCTCAGGATTATGGCCCACTAGCCAGCAGCAAGGGTTTCAGGAGAACCCAAACTGCACTAGAAGTCAACTACGTACGAGCTTCTTCCAAACGGGACTTGGAGATGTGTGTACCAACGTCCAGGCATACAGATGCAGGTTGAGTTGGGTTAAGGGCCAGGTCCTCACCAGGACAGGGAGACTTGCCCTGAATGACCAGACACAGGAACTCTATTTGGTTTTCTTTTGTCACTGTCTCGGATTCCATTTTTGATACTGAGCAGATCAGGTGGCCTGGTCTTCCTCATGGCCACAATGGTTTCAACAAGCGTCTCTCAACGATCCCTGGGGTGGCAGTATCTGGAGCTGCTGTGACCATTAAAATGTGGGGGTCTGGTGAGATGTCCTTAGGTCACTGAGGGTGTGGCCTCTAAGGAGACCAGGGGACCACTAGCTCACAGGCTCCTTCAGCCTGCCGCCACATGCCACCCTTGCCCGAGCCCAAACTAAAGGACCACCTCCATATTGGACCTGAATCTCCAGAACCAGGGGTCAAAATAGACCTCTTCTTACCTCCTAAGTAGCCAGTGCTAGATATTTCATTGTGGCCACATGAAGCTGACTAACACATGGGCCAAGGAAGGTGGGCTATGTGGGCCATGGGGACCCCACAGCCCGGTCAACATTCACCAGTTCAAGTTTCTATGGCCCCGTACCATCTGCCGTGACTTCCACCTCCAGTGTTGTGCACTCCTGCTCTTTTGTTTCTTCCTCCCCTCATCTTGCACACACACAAGAATTGAATTAATCATACTCTTTAGTTTACATAGACATTACTTTGGACAAGGACCCCTTTTAATTTTCTCCATTTCCTTCTTTTTGTACCTGTTCCCCACTCACATCACCAACCCCCACAACCATTCTATTTTGTCCAAGACGTTCTTTTTTATGAATGGAAGTTCTTACAAAATGTGGACTGTATCCTTGCAAGGGTATAGAGAGCCCTTCCCAGTCCTCCTCACGGCCCAGGAAGTTTGCATTTGTAACCCTGTGAAAAGTTATTGGAATCCTAGTGAATTAATTCCAATCTACCACTTCCAGTGCAACCCATGGTGAGAATAAAGACATTAAAGCATATTTGTAGTTATGGGGTCCTAAGTCCAACCATGATGATGGCTATCTGGAACCAAGACCTATACTCAGGACCAAACCCAGATTTTATTCATTTGTGAAGAAGGGAGTGGCTTGAGGATGAGTTGACTGAGAGTGGTGGGAAATCCGTGAGTGCCATGAACAGGGGGTCAGGGAAACACACCTGCCATCTCCAAAGACTACCATGAGCTCCTCAGCTAGACCAGTATATATTGCTCAAAGTGTTATGGTTGATACATTGTGTCAACTTGGGGAGTCTGGAGCTTTGGCTAAGTGACTCAGCAGTTCTGCTTCTTAGGGTAAAAAGGACACGCCCTTACCCTTCTGGGATGTTGTTTATTGTGTTAATTTGAGAAGTTTAGAAGGTTAACTATGTGACTCAGCAGGGAGCCAGGGTGCTTACTTTGTATTCACCCTGAGCCTGTGCAAGAGGAGGGCATGCAGAGGGTGTGGGTGTAGAGGACCACCCCATCCCCCCAGGGCAGGTAGACTGCATAAAAAAAGGAACTGAGGAAGGACTGGCTGCTGGTTCTTCAGAGGAGCTCCGGTTTTCGCCTTCAGCTTGGTCGTCTCCTGGCTTCTGGTGCAGACTGTTGGGCTTCCGTCTGGGACTCCTCAGCCTTCTGGTGTAGGCTCTCCAGCCTTCATCATAGATTCTTCAGCATTCTGTCACAGACCCATCAGCCTTTTGATACGGACTTGCATGGACACTTCAGCGAGCTCCAGCCAGGGGCGTGGGCTCTTCAATCTCCAGCGTGCAGACACCCTCTGCACGCTTCCTCATCCAACTCCATAACTGACCATTGTAAGCCAAACTTGTAATTTCTTGTACATTTGTTTATCTTGTATTATATCTGTTCCTCTAGTGAACCCTGACTGATACACAAAGCCAGTTGAAGGGGTAAGGAAAAGTCCTAGCCAGCTCTGTACATGTCAATACACGGAAATAGGGTCAGGCTCAGCCAAAACGGAGGCAATTGCTCCTCTTTTAAGGAGGGTCGCCCAGGTGGTTCACCACACAAGAGTTTATTTTAGTCTTTATAGTGTATGACATACAGTAAGATATGCAGAATCCAAAGTGCACAACTCAGTGAATTTTATACACAGCTGCGCACGTGCATCCGGATTCCTGTGCTAACCAACCACTTGGATGAGGGCAGAACAATTTCAGCTCCCAGCAGCTCTAGCGGGCTGCTTCGTAGTCAAAATCAACCCCCAGAGATACTGCCACCCAACTCCCACTCTCACAGATTTCTTTCTTTAATTTCACATAAATGGAATTATTAGTCTTTAAATCTTTCTTATCAGTGGACTTTCTCTCATTGGCCATTTAGTTCATTTTTTTATTGCTGTGTATTACAGTATTCAGTTGCACGAACATTTGAATTATTGGACCTATTTATTGATAGACCTTTGACTTTTCCAAGATGTGATTTTCATGAATAAAGTGGCCACGAAAGGCTTTTTGCGCATGTCTTGCGGTAGAACCCGGCTTACCTCTTTGTGGGTGGAGCTGTGGGCCATACAAGCACAGACACTGCCCCTCTGTGACACGCTTCTGCCAAACAGCATAGGAGCCTTTTGGCTAAGATCAAGTGTGGGAGCCCCTACAGAAAAGCATCCTTGCCGAAGCAAGATGTTGTCAGCCTTTTATTTTTTAGTCATCCTGCTGAGGAGGAGGTGTGGTTTCTCATTATAACTTAGTCTGCATTTCTCTGCTAACTCTAGATGTTGAACACATACCCTGCAGATGTGTATGTTGGTTATTCATATGTGGTGCTCTGTGAAATACTTCATTATGTTTTTTGTCCATTTTTAATTGGACTATTTGCTTTTCCTTGTTGATTTGCTTCAGTTCTTTATGTATTTGGAGCATTATGAAGGATTTATTGGATATAGACAGAAATACCTTCTTCCTGTCTATCAGGGGCCTTTTCACTTTCTTAATGCTTTTTTTTTTAATGCTATCACAAGTGTTCTTAATTTTACAGAAATATATGCTACTAGTTCTCTCTTGTTATTAGTGATTTTTGTGTTTTAAGAAGTCTTTGCCTTGCCCAAGCATGTATTTTTATTTTCAATAATATTGTGGTATGAGTCAGATTCTGTTTTTCCCCACCAAGCGTTATGTCCCCACTTCTTATCCTTCTTGCCATAATGTAGATCACTGGCCACTTCTCAGCACTGCCCTCCACGATCTGCTCCCATCAAAATGTGCACACACGTTCCCCCATGGTCCTGCCTCGCAAAATGACTGCCCTTTCCTTCCCCTCATCCTGAACCGCATCACTTTGCATCGGGGGCGGGAAGATGCCCGATTCACCAAACCCACAATTTTCTGAAACTCTTCGTTTATCTCAACATTTGACACATTTGCTTTGCACGGAGCCCTAAGCTCCCACAACCTGCCAGTTCCAAGATGGCTCAGCCCTCCCTTCCTCGTGTCTCCACCTAGCACCTCTGACTCCAGGTCGGGCTTTTTGTACCTGTGCAGAAAGACAGGAAGCATGGCTCCCACACCTCAGCAAGCTAGGGATGCCTGAGGAGCTGCAGAGACCACACCTCAGGGATTCACCTTCAGTAGGTCTGGGGTTCAGTAGTAGGGAGTTCTCCACAAACTCCCTAGGTGTGCAGACAGGAAAAGCAAGCTCTTTGTCACTACACCCTCCCGCCACTCTCAGTGTTTCCAGAATCCTTCACACACATCAGATGCAGGGGAAGGGAGCAGGTCCCATGCTGATCAGGTCTACTCTGCATGCCAACTCTTCAGTTCTGTCCAGCTTTGGGCCGGATCATGTGTGGTTGGTACAGACCCACAGGATAAGGGCTTGGTCCCATGTGGCTGCCAACCCCCACCGGTGGTGGGTTCTGGGTTTCCCACACTTCTGTCTGACTCAATTATAAATTGGGTGGGTGGGTGCGGGTCCTGTGATCTCTTCTTCAGGTTCAGTTATTACCTGTGGCAGTTCACACAGTTGCTGAGTTGTTATAAAGGATGGTTTATTACAAAGGCCGTGACAAACTATCCAGCTGGATGCAGAGGCACGCGGAGAGCCAGCGTGGAAGCGTCCTGAGCAGAGGCACACATGTCCCTGTGGAACTGGAGTCCTCCACTATCCAGAAACATGAATCTGCTCACCAACCTGGAAGCTCTCTCATCTTTAGGGATTTTTATGAAAGACTCATCACAGAGGCATGATGGTTAGTAACTTGATCTCCAGCTCCTAACTCTTTGCCCCCTGAGAGTAAGGGTGTGGTTCCTGGCTTGGTCTTTTTGTGATCACCCATGAGCCCACCAAGAGTTATATCATTGCAACAGAGGGTGCTCCTGGGAACTTCCAAGGAATACTTGAGATCCGTGTCATCAACTGAGGAAATTCCAAGGGTTTTAGGAACTCTGAGAAGGAAGCTGGAACTTCTTAATATAGCACTATAAGCAACCAGGTTTTACTTATTCAGCAAGTATTTATTGAACACTTATTATATGCCAGGTGCTGATCTAAGCACTAGAATTAGAGCCGTGAAAAAAGCAATAGTTCGCCCATGAGGGAAGAAGATGGGTACTGACTAAGCATGAAAGTTGAGCACAATGTGTAGTAAGTCAGAGAGAGACGCCAAGGAGAGGGAATAGCAGGTCCCATTGGTTCAAAACAGGGACGGCCTTTTGTAGTGAATAACTGATTGACTGATGGATTAATTGATTGATTGCAGCACTGAGGACTGAACCCAGGGGTACTCAGGTTTATACCCAAACGCTGTTTTATTTTATTTTGAGACAGGGTATTACTAAATAGCTCGGACTGGCAACTTTGAGCTTACAATCTTCCTGAGTAGCTGGGATTACAGGCACGTGCCACTACACCAAGCAGGCAAGGCATTTTTAGTATGATCGGGAGGGAGTTTTCACTAAGGGGGAAACCAGTGAAAAAGACCTGAGGGGACTCAGGAGGGGGCCACCTGCATATGTGGGGAAGACCAATGCAGACAAAGGAAGCAGCCCAGGCTTCCCCCCTTTTCAACTCTTGACAACCTTGTCCCATGAAGGCTACACCCACAGCAGCGCCAGGAGTGTGAAGGGGGTGCTCATTGGCTGGGGACAGGCCCACACCTTGCAGGCACCCGGACAGTGCACGGAGCAAAGGTCCACTGCAGACCTCGGGCCTTCAGGATCCTTTGTGTGGTCACGTTCTTTTGGGGTGGTGGACCTCAGCACCAGCTCCGAAAGGGAGCTGTGCTTGGGTGACGTTAATCTTGCTAGTCCCCATTCACAGGTCTCCTTCAGGCTGGCCGGCTGCTGTGAAGTAAAAAGAAGCCTACTGTCTGGCTTCTGAGCTGGGAGATCTTCACAGCTAAAGGGGAGATCTTCGGGAATAACTAGTCCCGCCGGGGTGCAACCCCTGGAACAACGGCAGACCTCGTGTGATCAGGAGGCCAGCTGCTCCCTAAGGATGGCTGGGAAGAAAGATGGAAGGTGCACGGATCTTCGGAACGGTGACATCTTTGTCCAGCTGCACTAACCAGCCCTGGAGCCTTCTATCTCTAGCCTTCTTTCGAGAAATTATTCTTATTATTTAAGTCGTTGAGGTGGAGTTTCCTGTTACTTTCGGCCAGAAATGCTCAGACCCGATGTCCACCTCCATGTCCTCAGCATATTCAGGACATTCTTGATGGATCTGAGCTCCTTGAAGAGAGGACCATGATAGAGTTCACCCTTTATTAATCTTTGGAGCCTGTGACACAAGACGTTTGACTTCTCGTCAGACTTAATCTACCTTCACAACAGTACTGAGTGAGCAGAGATCTGGAGTTCGCTGCTCGCTCTCTGACTCTTGCTCTGGAGTGTGTTTGTGTGTGTGTGTGAGAGAGAGAGAGAGTATGTGTGTGGGGGGGTGAGAGTGAATGTGTGTATGTGAGTGTGTGTGGGTGTGAGATTGTGTGTGTGTGTGTGTGTGTGTGTGTGTGTAAGCGTGGTGTGTGGGGTGAATTCAGCAGCCAGTGGGCTCTTTTGGGCCATGAAATTGCCATTGCCCCACGAGGCTCTGAGTCTGGCGTCCAGCCTGAACTGGCGCTAAGCCAAAGCTTCCCGTGTGCCGCTGACAGAAACATAGAGCAGAAGAGGAGAACAGGCGGGCAGGAGCAGGAGACACCAGCAGCTGGGAAGGAGACAGCAGGAGGGAGTGTCCAGAGGACGGTTTGCAGAGAAAGATCCAGGGAACGTGGGACCCATGGAGGTCCCTGAAGGAGGGACTGAGGCAGGAAATGGAGGGTTGGACAGAAGGATGGAGACCCAGGGCGCCCAGAACCCAGCCATCCTGCAAGCCCGAGCAGCCGTGTAATCAGCAGCAGGCCCATCTGGCCCCCTCCTTTGCCCTGAAATGAGGACATGGCTTGGGCTCCGGGGACGTGCCCCAGGCTGAGCTCAGCTCTGCGAGGGTCCATCAGGGCCAGCAAATGCCTTTCCTTTCCTCACCCACGCTGCTAATTTTGCTGTGCAAATGGAGAGAACTCTGCATGGATGTCACCGTACCACCCTGAGGACACTGGTGCTGACGTCCTTGCAGTGAGACTGGTTGTCTGCATGGCCCGAGACTGAGCCCCGGGGGTGATGATGGAGACAGTGACAAGGACAGCCGCCGTGACCACAGGACGTTCTGAGCGTGTGCCTCATCCGGGCAGCTGGAAGGCTGTCACACGCGCCGCCCGCATCCTCCCGACACCTGCAGGCAGAGCAGCCGCCCTTACCCTCGGTTCTAGGGAGGCAGGAGTCAGAGATTTGGTGATTTGCCAAGATCCCACTGTTCATAGACAGCAGGGTCTCACCATGCCCTCAGCTACCACGTCCCTCTGCAGTCCCAGGTCAGACTAAAATCACCCCTAACTCCCCATCTTTCTGACTCAAATGCTGCCCCTTTGCATCCACTTCTTTGGAATTCCTTCCCCATCCATGTGCTTTCCTCTCACATCCCAGCGGGCCGGAATTGACCGGCCCATCTGAGTGTCACTGTCTTCGGGAGTGGCCTGAGAGCCCCTCTCACATCGGCTCACGATGGGTTTTGTCTTTGTGCTGACTGGTCTGGCCCAAGGAGGGAGAATAAATATTTGTTGAATTGACATTAGTGGTGCTGCGCAGCCTCCGCCGAGAGGGTGCAGAGTGCTGGGGTGAGGGCTCTCTGGCTCTCATGAGTGGGACGTGACTCAGACGAAGCTCCTCCTCTGTGGGTCTCAGTCCCCGTGTTGGACTCAGCTGTGCTGGGAAACCCTGTAACACTTTCATCAGCACCGGCCACTCTCACTTGCTGCCTTTCCTCCTGTGACTGTCCGCAAGGCACAGCCAGGGGCCTCTTCACCTGCCGTCAGAGGAGCACCCAGCGGCTTTGGAACTGGAAGGCAAGAGCTGGGGCTACTCCACAGCACATGGCAGGGCCAAGGGGCCCAAGGTCACTAAGGCATGTAAGGTACCACTTGCAAAATGTTGGTACCTCTAATTCAATTTCTTGACCAGAAAACCTTTGTATTTTTCTTCTCCAAATGAAGTAAATTTCTTCCTAAAGTCAGTAGGATTCTTCCAATCCCATATCAACGCAGCTGCTAAGGCAATATTTTCCTTAGAGCTCATTTCAAGGCAAAGCCTGTCAGAGACGAAGGTTTTAGTCCCGGCTGCTGCTGACCCTGGAGCTTACGCACACGCAGACACTGGCTGGGCCCTGTCTGGCCTCACCGGGACACCATCCCTGGGAATCTGAGATCAGCGCGTTCTGCACAAGGTGCCAGCCTGGACCCAACTTAGAACCTAGGCTGGTTCTTTAAGACATTCAGCTCCAGGTCCAGGCCAGTCCCCTTCACATTCAGTTGTTCTAGTTCTCGGCCCCAGCCTGCTATGCCCTGGGCGTGGCTATATCTCAGCACCTGTTCCCAGAACCTTACACTGCGTGGCATGAGCCCAAGAATTTTTAACCCAAGGCTAGGGTTTGGAGAACCTCACTGGAGGGAGATGGCTAAATGGTTCTTTTTTTTTTATCTTTTTGAGACAGGGTTTCACTATGTAGTTCAAGCTGGCCTCGGACTAACTGTGTAACCCAGGCTGGCTTCAACTTGCAGCGGTCCTCCTGCCTCAGCCTCACAAGTTATTAGGATTATAGGCGTGCTAAATTTAAATTTGTGTCGTTCTTCAAGTGTTGGCAGTGGTGCAGCCTGTGGGACTCATTTCCACTGCAGTTTTGGTCCCTGGCTGGTGCTTGCTCTGACTGCCCTGATGGGGACCATCTCACACAGGCGGCCTCCACCTCTTCAGGGTTCTGCCTCTTTGTGGCCGCAGAGGTACACATTCAAGGTGAAGCAGGAAGCAAAATAGGATGCTGGAAATTCTTCCGATTTCCGAGGGATGCTGCCCCATTCCTTTATCTCCTGACCGCGGAATGCCCAGAGGTCTCTCTTGGTCCTCCACCCTCCTTTTCCTCCTCAGCCTCATTTACTGCTCAGTCAGGAGTGCAATGCTGAAAATGGAAAGTAACCTGGAGACCAGCCTCTCTAGTGGCATGACCCTACCTACTGGATGGCACTGCTTCCAGAAGCAGTGAGGTTGTTTCTTCCGTGGAATGATGGGATCTTCTCACGCAGGGGCAGTAGAAATGATCCTGGGCCAAATATTACAAACACAGACAATGCTCTAGCTTCAGGCACACTGGGGCTTTGACTGAAAGGAGTCAGCAATTCATCAGGATGGTGGCCGAGCCATTGCTCCCAGAATAAAAAGAGAAGCAAAGCGGTATAGGTGAGCGGTGGTGGGCAAAGTCTGGTGATTCCTATGGTCCAGGGCATGATTCCAAAAGGTGTTTCTTCTTGGGCTGGACTGGCACCATCTTCTGCTCTCTTTGTTTTGTATACAGCAGCTTGGTCAGCTCTCTCCACTAAGCACTTACTCCCTCTGGCCAAACCCCCAGTTCCGCCGAAGCCCTACCCCAACAAAGCTTGGCTAAGAGTATGTGCTTGGAGCATCTACCCGGTTTCACTCCTGCTATCTCTAGGTCAAAGATACCATTGTCTTGTACCCGTTTCCAGGGGAATTATCACACCTTTCCTCATGGAGAGAGAATCCAGCGAACTCTGTCTAATATGACAGGGTATGTCCTTCACCCTTTTGCTATAGGAGATAGGGTGTGGCAAGGCTGGCTGGGGAAGTGTGTGTGACCTGTTAATTACAAGATCCCGGACACACGCACAGAACAGTCTCCAAAGCCCTGCACATGGACTTCTCTCGAGATCTTGAGAAGGTTTTCAGTAGGATGGCCCAGACCAGATGACAGCCAGAGGTGTGGGATGTAGCACCTCCTCGCCCCCTACTCAGGACCCGTAAGTAGAAGTTCACACGAGTGTCCTCAAAGTTTGGACCACATAGAAGGAGAGGCGAGCCATGAAGAGCTTGCTACAGTGACTTTCTCCAGGGCAGCGTGCCCCGCGTGCCCCAGGCTGGCCTTTTCTTGCTTTTTCTCCTTTACCAGGCCCAAGCTCGCCCTTCAGAGCCACTTTCTCCCTCATCCTTCACTTTTCTGTCTCGAATAAACTGTGCCACTGCTCTTTGCTCATCTCATTCAGTTCTTTTCTCGGGGCTCAAAGATCCTGGATTCTAACTCCAGAGAGAGAGGTGAGCAACCCAGAGCCCAGGAGCTTTTAATTGGGAAGCCACTTTTGGAAGCAGGCTGCTCTATAACACTTCCTTCTCTTTTGACAAACCCTTTCTACTGAGTGTTTCCCGGGCAGTCTTAGCAGACAGCTCACAGCACTTTAATGAGTATGAGATTTGCATCCATCTGTATTTGCTGCATACATGCATCTTGTGGGTATGTGTGTGCATGTGTGTGTGTGCACGCATGCGTGTGTGTACATGTGTGTGTGTGCACGCGTGTACCCTCCCAACCACTAAACCAACTGTGTGTCCTGAGGTTGACACCTGCTTCCTACCTCATGGACTCAGAAATCCTGCGTTCACATAGAACATCATGAGCTCTCCCACCTCACATGATCCTCCTCCCCAACACTTTGTAGATCACAAAATTAAGAGATTAAAAAAGCCAAGATTGCACTGGGAATTAGTGTGGATTTGCAAACCAGGACCCTTGTCCCTGGGAGGAGGAGGCTTATTCCACTACACCAAACCAGAAAGCCTGTGGAAGCTGTAGCTCCCATGGGCACTAAAGCCAAGTCCCAGCCCTGGTCTTGGCCTTGCTTACTATATACACCTTTGTTTTCTCACCTGGAAAAAAGAGTGTGCCCTCTGTCAGCTTCCTTTAAAGTGCCCTGGAGGTAAAGTTTTTTCCAATGAGCCCTGTTACAGGAAGAACAAATATGCAAATAAGGACAGAAGGCCAGGCCCTGAGCTGAGAGCTTATATGCAGTCTCACATATTGCTCAGGACAGTGAAGTAGTCATAGCAGCCAGCATAATGTCCATCCTCCTCCATGACAATGCCCAGTCCCAGGCAATTCACCGTGATCTGTTAGACCAGTGAGGACAATCCTAGTCCCATCTTTGCAGCTACCTTGCAGTTCAGGGTGACCATGTGGCCCACTCTAGCCAAGGCAGCAGCAGCTTTTGTCTGCTGATGGAGGGGACAAGGCATGGCCCTTCTTCTGTGTTGTTCTGTGAACTTGGATGTGATGTTTGGAATGGCAGCAGCTGTCTGGTGACAATGAGGTGACAAATATGAGTATGGAAATGCATGAAGGAAGGGTTAAAAAAAGAGAGAGGGGTTTCTATGAGCTTTATGGAACGGCAGAACCAGGATGAGCTGCTTCTGGAGTGTCTGCTCAAATTTCTTGCTTTGTTTTAATAAATATCTACCTGTTAGTTGGGCCTTCTATTACTTACACCCGAATACACTCTGATGTGATGCAGATGGCTAGTATAATCTCTGTTTCACAGATAAGAAAGGCAAGATGACCTTGACGACAGGCTTAGGGAGGGACAGTGCTGGGATTCAAACCAGATCCCTAGGAACAAGAGCTTGAGTTCTCATATCCTCTGTGAAAAGTTTGTTCACAAGTTACTAACATGCATACAATTGCAGGGACAAAGTTTGTCCCAGTTAAAAGCCAGATGAAAAGGCAGTTAAATAGCAGATGAATCCTGTCTTCATGTTAAATCCGCCACGGTGGCCCTCACTCTCAGCACCACTGCTGTCCTTTCTGGCCACGGTCACTCGGACAGCTCCTCAGATGTGTGACACATGGGACTGAGCTTGTGCAAACCCTCCCCAGAAAAGGGTGACGGGCAGCAGGCAAGGAGGTCAAGGCACCAAGTCCTCCAACCTACAGATAAGGCAACTGAGGCCAAGAGAGAGGTATGTTTTGCCCGAAGTCACAGTAGAATGAGGACAGAGGTGGGACTTGATGCTACCTCCTTCCCCTTTGAGCAAGGACATGAGTCTATGACTGGGACCTGGGTTTGAGAGCAGAGGACTGGGTCCTCAGCTGTGACCCCAAGTGAGGTTGCTGGTTGGTCTCCAGAACAGACAATGTCACACCGCCATAGTGGCTCCATTGCCTGTCTGTCGGTGTCCTGGGACTCAGCCAAGATGGATCAGGGCCTGCAGCACACACACTCACATGCAGGTTAAATGAGGCAGCCGGGGCCACCGCGCTCCCTCTTCAGGCCTCCCTGCTCCTCCAGGGCCGTGAAGTAGAGGAGATGTGGAGAGATGAGGCGATTCGCCAGCTCCTTCCCACCATGGGGTGCTCCCCCAGGTCCTAATCGCCCCCCTTCACACACACACAATCGCCCCCCCTCACCCGGCCCTCCTCTTTGAGTTATTTCCTGTCTGGTACATGCACCCTCTTCCTCTAAGAGATTACTTTTTAAATTAAACTAATTAATTTTATTGGTACATTTTAAATGTAGATAATGATCACATTCATCATAGGGAATGTCTGCCTGTCCACCATATATCTTGATTCTTTTTTCCCATCCGCCTCCCCTCCCTTCAACCCCTCTTCCCCTCCTTGTTTACAAATGCTTTATTTCTATTTTTTCTTCTTTTTCTCTTGTTTTCTTTCCCCTTCCTTCCTTTTCTCTTCCCTCCTCCCTAGTTCCCCTTCCCATCTGAACATTTTCTTCCTATGTCACAATATCTATTATACGTTTGGGTCTTTATTTACACTTCTAGTTTCTCACACTGGAGAAGCAATGCAACATCTACACGTGTGTCAGATCTATAGATCACAAGATCCTTGGGGCCTCTCCCGGGACAGACAGCCCCTCCATGCAGGTGCTGCCTGCCTGGCCTGCCTCTGAGTAGCCCTCCGCCCTCTGCTTAGGGGCTTGACGTGCCTCAGACTGCCCAGGAATCAGAGGCTCATTTCCCGAAGGTCTTTGCACCAGCAAATCCAAGATGATGCCAGGCTGCCTGCTTGTTCAGGACCTGAATCCAGGCTGTGCTTCATGATTGATGGGAAGGGTGTGTGTGTGTGTGTGTGTGTGTGTGTGTGTGTGTGTGTGTGTGGTTGTAGGAAACCCATGTTCAAACTCGACCATAATATCATTCTTAATGACCTTATTTCCTCTTTTCTCCTTGCTTGGTAAGAGTGAAAATTGGCTGAGTCAGGATGTAAAGGCACTAGGAGTCTGAAAATATATCTCCTTTTCGAAACTTTATTTTTAAGTGTACCGTTCCCTAGGTAGTGTTATGTATATTCACTTTTTTTTAATATTCACATCTTTTATTATGATAGAATGTTACAACTGTCCTATGTAATTATTAGGTGTTGTTAGTCTTTTTTTATTTTAAAGAGAAAAATAATGATTTAAAAAAGAACAATAGCAAAATACCAACAACATAGACAAAAACAAAGTAAAGCAAAAACAATAACATGATACAGGGTTTCAGAAAAAAATGATAGGAATTAACAGTGGCTGTTATATTACATATTGTTATCTTCAACAAAGTTGCACAGATCACCAGATGTAAGAATGCAAGATTGATCAAAGATTGATCAAACCTTGATCAAATTGATCAAACGTTAAAATAAAAACAAAAACAAAAATGAAAACAAAACAAAACAAAAACCCATTAGAAATGATACAGGGTTTCACTAGACTTTTCCCAGATTTAAAAACGTCATATCTGTGCACCCATATTCACACTGTTTTGCAGCCATCCCCACCCTCCCTTCCGAATATTTTTTTCACCTTGCAAAACTGAAACTGTAACTGTTACACGAAATTCCTCTTTCCTCGCTCCTTCCACTGCTGGGCTTCTGGAGCCTGCTGTCCTAATCTCTACCTCCATGAAGAGGACTATGCTGGGTATCTCACAGAAGTAGAATCCCTACTTGTCTTTCTGTGCCCAAGTTATTTCATTTAGCATAATGTCCTCAAGGTTCATCCACGTTGTAGCCTGTTAAAGAATTTCCTGCCTTTGAAGGTTGAATCTAACCTAAAAATTAGAAATCTGAAATGATGGCCTAACTCAAAAAGTTCTGGATTTTGGAAATTTTCAGATTTCAAATTTTCCAATTAGAGAAACATCCTGTAGCCGGCCATGATGGTTTACGCCTATAATCCCAGGACTCAGGAGGCGGAGGCAGGAGTATCACTGTGAGTTGGGGGCCAGAATGGACTACATAGTGAGTTCAAGGCCAGCCTGTACTACATAACAAGACTTTGTCTCAAAAAAAAAAAAAAGAGAGAGGCAGCCTATAAAGCCTACTTAAATATACCCA
Organism: Chinchilla lanigera; assembly: GCF_000276665.1. Taxonomy (NCBI): domain Eukaryota; kingdom Metazoa; phylum Chordata; class Mammalia; order Rodentia; family Chinchillidae; genus Chinchilla; species Chinchilla lanigera. The sequence goes on along the minus strand of NW_004955454.1, from coordinate 4,438,637 downwards.
AACTGGAAGAACTCTGAAATTGGAAGTGTTTCTGTTCCCAAGTATTTTAAATAAGATATCTTCAACCGACTGGTGCTTGAGGCTAGCAGAGCTGGAGATGTGATCAGAAGCCCAACTCAGACCTGACAAGATGGCCTAGCTGCCCCGCAGGATCATCAGGGAAGCTCAGCATTTGCTGTTAGAACCAGTTCCTGGCATTAAAGCAGAACCCTGTTGGCCCCCAGGATTCCCCTCTGAGGGAGGGACTTTTAAACTTGAACTATTTCTTCCAGAAGAATACCCAAAGCCAGCACCTAATGGACAATTCATGACCAAAATTTATCATCTTAATGTATACAAGTTGGGAAGAATATGTTTGGCTATTTTGAAAGATGAGTGGTCCCCAGCACTGCAGATCCACACGGTTCTGCTATCTATCCAGGCTTTGTTAAGTGCTCCTGGCCAGATGACCCATTAGCAAGCACTGTAGAGGAACAGTGGAAGACCAGCGAAGCCCAAGCCACAGAGTAGCTGGAGCATGGACTGGCTGTATGCCAGGGGTAATATTCAAGTCCATCCGATCATCAAGTTTGTATCACTTCTTCTGTTCGACCAAGTCTTCTTCCTTTTTTGTTTGCATTTAATGCACAAGTCTTAGAAACATTACAGAATGCCTGAAAGCCCAGACATTTCCAGTCCTTTGGTGATTAAATGCACATTAAAAAATCTGGGTCTTGTCCTGATCCACTGTTGTAAACCATGAGCAGAAGCTAGACGTATCATCTGGATTGTCATGAAATGTGTAAAAGCAGTGACCCTCTGCTTTGATTCATTTCCTCCATCATGGTTTAAGTATAAAGCACTGTGAATGAAGAGTTGTCAGGGTTAGCTTCAAGGGTATAGGTGTTCTTTATTTATTTTTTGAAGAGAAAGGTGGTTTCAAATTTTTAAGGCTGTCTCTCCTCCCTTTCATGGTAATCTAATTGCATTGGTTACAAAGCAGCTAACCAGTTTTTAGAATATTCTCTAGCCAAGTCTAACTCTATGTAGATGGTATAGATGGACAAGCTGATTGTTTGAACCAAAATTGGAACAAACAAACAAATGAGAGAGGGTGGGAGAGAGAGAGAGAGAGAGAGAGAGAGAGAGAGAGAGAGAGAGAGAGAGAGAAACATGGACTAGAAGCTCTTCCAATTTCCAAGTTCTTCCAGTTTGGGTATCTTTGAGTAGGCTTTACAGGCTGTTTCTCTCTCTCTCTCTCTCTCTCCCTCTCTCTCTCTCTGAGACAGAGTCTCACTACGTACAGGGTCTCACCATCCCAAGCACCACAGCCCTCACTAATAACACTGTGACTTTGCTGTCAAGTGTAGATTTCCCCACTTTACAAAATGCTTGGGGCCATTTTTTTATGGCTTATTAGACACTTCTTTAAATCTTTTTTTTCAAAGAGAATTTAAAAAAATAAAAATAATACAGAATTTCAAAACAAGATGATAGGAAATTAATAATGGTTATTATATTGCATATTCTTACCTTCAAAGTAGTTATTCAGATTACTAGACACAGGCATGTAAAATTGATTAAACAATATATGCACTAACTGTTCCTTTTGATAAACTAATAAAAATTAGTAGTACAATGATCACAGCTATCTGGTGTGTGTGTGTATGCATATATATATATATATATTTCCCTCTTCCTTCTTTTCTCCTTTCCCCCATCCCAATTGTTCTTTCCTTTTGAGCAGCTTTTTCTTCCCTTTCATTGTATCTATTGTAACTTTTGGATTTTATTTATTCATTCAGTTTCTTAAACTAGGGAGACAATACGATGTTTACACATGAAAGTCTGATTTATTTCACTTATGAGTGTGGTCTTCTGTAAATCTTATGGTTTAGAAAAATATTTTTTGTTATTCTAAAAGCAGAGATCTTCAACCTGTACCGCACTTAGTTTATTCATTAACACTTGGGTTTATCCATGATAGCACTTGGGTGACATCCATATTTTGACCATTCTGACTAGTACTGTAATGAATGTGGATGTACAGATATTTTTGTAAATGCCCTTTGTTATGGTTTGTGTCTGTAAGTCTCCTCAAATCCTCAGGCAGTCATGGGGCTGGCTTCTAGATTTATGATTGACTTATGGTCCAATGCTGCGATAATGGGTGTGAGTGTTACACCTACCTGCCCCTGGGGCACAGAGTTTGCATATGTAAGGGAGAGAAAGAGAATGCTTGCTGCCACTCCTCCCTTTTGCTCTTGTTGCTTTTGTTATTTTCTGCCACCATGAACTTTTGCCCTCTGCCATGTGCCACTCTGCCTTGGAGCCAGCCAAGTATGCACTGAGACCTCTACAAACTGTAAGCTAAATAAACATTTCCTTATTTAATTTTGGGCAGGTATTTTGTCTCAGCAACGAGAGAAGAGTAACCAAGATAGAATTTGGTACCAGGAGTGGGGTTGTTGCTGTGACTATACCTGACCATGTGGTTCAAAAGCCTTTGGAAATGGCATGTGGGAAGAGTTTGAAAAGGTTTGGAGATGTCTCCAGAAAGAGTAGAGCTGGAATGCCTTTGGCTGTTCTGTATGAGAGATTCTGGTCAGAGCTTGGGAAGACCAGAAGGCTGATAGAAATCATGCCAGTAAAGAGGGGATTCAGGAGGTTTCTGCTGGGAAGAAGAACTGCATTGGTTGCTGTTCTCCATGTGTGTGTTATGGCTTGGTGGAAAGTTTGTCTGCATTTTACTCCTGTCCAGAAACTTTGCCTGAGACTGAGATTAAGGGCGGTGGACTGATTAATCTGGCAAAAAAATTTTAAGGCCGTTGAATGTTGAGGCAGTGGCATGGCTATTGTTGGGGTTTTTCAGCCAGGTTTATGTTGAAAATCAAGAACAGAGAGCCCTTCAGGATGATTTAAAATGTTATGAGTTTGGCCAGAAAGGAAGCCCCAGTAAAGCTGTGGACTGCAAAGAGAAAAGCTGAGGAGAACTTCATTGCTGGGAAGGAACAGGAGAATAGAAAAGATGGCCTGAGGGCATCACCAGAAGCAGCAAGTCTCCACCCTTTGTAGCCCCAAAACTGCAAAAATGAAAGACTTTACTTTGAGGAGAAAGCCGCAGAGTGCCATGTTCCAGAATGGTGGTGGCATAGAGAATTTGTTCCTCAAAATCAGGTTCAGAGTACCCAGTGATCCACACACTAGACCCCTATGGCCAAGAGACAGGAAAGCTTGGTTACTGCTCCAGGTGGCAGCACACCTTGGCATCATCCACATGGCACTGGATTTAGGTGCATATAGAATGCAAGAGTTCTGAGGTTAAAAAGGCTTCCACCTCAATTTCAGAAGGCCTGGGAGGCCGGGCAGTGTGCCCCTGAGATGGCAGTGTGTGAAGCTGTGAATGAGAAGCATAAAGTGTAGTGGAGACGTCAGAAGTTTGGAAAAACCAGAAACGTGGATGGTCTGAGGAAAGCTGCAAGGACAGAACAAAGTGGGCCTAAGAGAGAAACCATGGAAACTGTAACCACCACAAGTGCCATAGGGGTGGAGTCACTCAAGCCTGTTGGATCTCACAGTGTGCCACAGATTGCTTCAGATGTTGGACATGGAACTACAGGACATAATGTTAGCCCTGCTGGATTTTGGATGTAAATCTGGCTTTGGTCCCAATGCTCTGTATCCCCCGGTTTGTACCTTTTGAAATGGCAATGTTTATTTTGTGTCATTGAATGTTGGAAGTGTTTAACTTTTCATTCATACAGGGGCTCACAGCTAAGAGCTTGCCTTACATCTCAGAGAAGACTTGGGACTTGGACTTTTCAGCAATGCCAAAACTGTTAGGATTTTGGCAACTCTTGCAGATGGACTAAATGCCGTTTTTATAAAGGGATGTGCATGAGTCTTTGGAGGGCCAGGGGTGGAATGCTATGATTGAAAATGGTGTTGCCACTGCAGCACAGGTTATGGCTTGGCTCAGAGGTGGAGGCTGATAGGTGTTTGGGCCATATAGAGAGAGCCTTTCCCAGTCCTCATCATGGCCCAGGAAGTTTATACTTGTAATCCCATGAAAAGTTATTGGAATCCTAGTGGGTTAATGCCAATCTACTACTTCCAGTGCAACCCATGGAGAGAATAAAGACACTCAGGCATATTTGTAGTTATGAGGATCCAAGGGGTCCTAAGTCCAGCCACAATGATGGGCATCCAGAATAAGACCTAGACCCAAAGCTGAACCTAGGTTTCATTCATTCATGAAAAAGGGTGTCCCTTGAGAATGAAGTGACTGTGGGAACCATGGGAAGTAGGTGAGTTCCATGAGCTGGGGTAGGTAGGAGGCCTGAAATCACCTCCACCAATGCAGACAGGAGGATATGTAAAAAGAGTAATCTGCATAACACAACTGAGATAGTATCTAATGTTTTGGGGTTGGTGCTTCAGCTCTTATGTGTAATCTTACAAGCCCCAGGATGTCGTAATCTCTATCTTGCTGACAGCATGGAGCATTGGCTCGCACATCCTACCTCATCTCAGCTCACATGTAGGAACAACAGGCTGTCCGGTGAAACACACCTGCCATCTTCAAAGACTACCATCAGCACCTCAGCTAGACCAATATGCATTGCTTAAAGCCGATTGATGGGATAAGGAAAGGGTCCTAGCCAGCTCTGTACATATCAATACATGGAGGTAGAGTTAGGTTCAGCCAAAATGGAAGCAATTGCTCCTCTTTCAAGGAGAGTCATCTAGGTTGTCCCCCACAGGGCCATGTGGGTGGAGACTCATGAATAGATTGTGCAGGTTCTTGGGAGTGAGTTCTCACTCTTGCAAGACTGGATTGCTTACCTAAGAGTGGACTGTCAAAAGCAAGGTCACCCCTCGTGCTTTGTCTCTTTCTCCATACCTGCACTTGCACTCTTGCTTTCTGCCATGAGTTGAAATGGTGCAAGGCTGAGCAGAAGCCAGCACTGTGTATATGGACTTCCCAGCTTCCAGAACCATGAGCCAAAACAAACTTCTATTCTTTATAAATTAATCAGTCTCAGGTATTATGTTATAGCCACAGAAAACAGACCAAGATCCCAACTGACAGACACCTGATAGAAATGAAGGGGCTGGTCATTCAGGGAGAAGTGTAGGCAGGGTCACAGAGGGAACTCAGGCCTCCATGTCACGGCCCTGCAGTGGGGCATGCTTGTTTTGCCTTGGGGAGTCCGGGGCCCTTCGGGTTGTTGCCTTGGGCCAAGGGGCGGTTGGGGAGGGGCTTGTTCGGGGCGGAGGCCGGTTTTGTTTTTTTTGGCACTTTTTAAGAAACGGAAAGAAAAGAATACCTGTGTTTTTCCTGTAAGTTAGATGATCAGCCTTGAGGACCTCTGAGCAGAGGAGTGACAACTCTTACACTTTCAAAGGATCCCTCAGTTGTTGCATTAAAAAATAGCTATATTTCAAGGGTAGACTGCTGGTCTCAATTCCCAGTACTGCCCAAAAAAGGGGTGGGGTGAGAGAGAAGAAAAAAGAAAAGATGCCAGGGTAGGTAGACCAGCTGTCAGATAGAGGCAGCAAGAAATATGTGAGATTCTGCTGATGGGATAATGCCAGCAAAACTGACTTTCAGAGGAACTCATTGGAAAGGCGGGCCTGCAGGGAAACTGTAGCAGTGACCCTGGGCTGCAAGGCAAGAGGAAGAAGCAGCTATTAGAGTCTAATGGGAAAAAGGGAGGTAGAGGCAGCCTCCTGAGGGGAAGGGTAGTGGTATTGGGTTGGGGGACACAGCCAGCAGAGTGGCCTTGTGCTCGTCCCACTTTGTAGAATCCTGGGCTTCAAGGAGGTGGTCACACTGAGGAGCCCCCAGAGGTACAGGGGGTGGAGCCATCCAGGGAAGGACCCAAGGTGGCTTGAACCAGAGTAGTGCTGAACCAAGTGTCCACCAAGGTGTGAGTGGATAAGGAAAATGTGGTCTGTACATATAATAGAATGTTACACAGCCCTTAAAAAGAAAAGAACTCTGACACATGCTGTAATGGAGTGTGTTCTGCTCAGGAAAGTAAGCCAGTCACTGGCTTCTTTGTCACAAAGGACAAATACAATATGATTTCACTTACATGACATACAGTAGCCAAAATCAGAGAAAGAAAATAGAAAAGTGGCTACCAATGGCAGGGTTAGGGGAGGGAGAACGAGGAGTTACTGTTTAGTTGGTGTGGCATTTGAGTTTTACAAAATGAAACTCCTTTTGGAGATGCACAGTGCTGACGGTTGTGCACCATTGTGAATGCATTAATAATACTGCACTACACCCTTAAAAATGGTCTAGATGCCAAATTGTACATGTATTTTGCCATGATAAAAAATTGGGAAAAGGTGAAGATTTGCTTAGAATTTTAAAAATCACTCCAAATTTCAAATTTTAGGAGCTGATGAATACTACAAAAATCACAATGCCTCGAAACATTACGCATTCTCTTTCTTTATGAGCTATCCAGCATATCTCCGCAGTCCTCTTGCTGAATTTGTATAATCTGTAATCCTGGAACGTGTTATTATTATATAATATTAATCTGAAATGAAAACCTTCACAGGAGCTATTCAAATGCATTTAAAAGCTGCTGCCACGCTGAGTTGAGCTACATAACTGTGGAACCAGATTACTGATACCACAACATTGACTTACTGCTGAATGTGTGTAGGAGTTTTGTCACTGGAACACTGCTTCTTCAAGCCTTTTACTGTGTGGGTGGCAACTTTGCGTACCATTTTGCTGGAACCACCAGCTTGTCTCAAGACAAGGTGCAGCAGCCACCCCGCATCCGATTCTTGGGAGACACAAGATGTGTGGCCACACCCACAGAGACCTCGGAGGTACTGTTCCCTGTGCCCTCCTGTGCCAACAAGCACAAGAAAGTGGATCAAGCCTGTTTTTCATAATTCCCATCAGAAAGAGAGTGATGTATAGCAGGTTTATCATTACATACATTTAATATTAACTATTTCCCTAATAAGAGAGCTAACCCCTCTCTTGGCCAGGCCTTCACGAGAAGCAAATCCTCTGCTGACGATTGGAAGGGAATCCCTACCAACTTAGGAAAGGATTCCCTACCAACTATACCTCCTGTCTCAGCACACTGGGGACCTTATTTCCTCTGCTCTACCACCTGCTGCCAGTGGTGAGTGCTCCAGGCCATAGCCACATTAGGAAACATCCTTCCTGACCCCCCTGCCTATCATGACGTCCTGTGGGTGATGTGTGCTCCCGAATGCTCTTCCCACCCTAAGATGGCCAAACATGACTTGGCTATAGGAGAAAGTGACTGTGAGCAACCTAAATTATATCCTACCAAGCCCCAGTGAAGTTTCCCCAACTCAACCTCCTCTGAGCCGCATCCCCCAAATGCTCACAGCCACTCCAACATTTGTACCACAAAGAGAGTCAGCCAGAGGATAAGCTGAGATGCAAAAAGACAGAACCCTTATCCCGCTGTGGCTCAACTACCTGACTTTGGGAACTTTTACAGCAATATTTGGCCTAGGAATCTGGGGAGAGAGGAAGGTATCCATGCCTTGAAGTATCATCAAGTGACTTTTGGTTTGTCTGTGGCCCAAAGCCCCCAGGCCTGGAACCCTGAGGCACCCCCAAGCCTTGAGAACCCTGCAAATCAAGGCCGATGCCACTGTCTTCCCAGGGCTGCTCTAAGTTAAAGATAGGGCTTTATATGGTCTGCATCAGTTAGAGCACTGTACAAACTCAGCTGCTGTTGTCCTCTGGCCCGGGTAGCAGTAGCCCTTTCCCCTAGAGCCCAGGGCTGTTATGTGGGCACGGGTCTGGCTCTTTAAAGCAGAAGGGTGTGCTTGGCAGCTTGCGAGAGCTGGAATCAGGGTAATCCCACTGAGGTCACCCGCACCTCCTGGCAGCCCCTCCTTTGCTGTCAGACAGGGATTAGCGGAGAAGCTGATGGATTAGAGGGGCTCATTTTGTCCCAGCCTCTTCCACTGGGGCGGCCAACCCCACACCCAGAGGCCTCTGTTGGGGGCAGCTCCTGGCTAGGTGCTGCTGCGGGACCCTACTGAGAGGCTGGAGACCCTGGGATTCCTGGGACCCCACGGGCAGAAGGCTGTGGACAGCCCTGGGACATAGGTGGCAGGCGAGACAGCTCATGAACTGGGGCTACTCCCTCCTCTTCCCTGAGCCCAGCGGGTGCATCATGCCTGGGCTCCTCCCAAACTCTGGCTCCACCAGCACTGGAGTCCCCTGCCACCAGTGGCCATGGGCCAGGGCCTGCCTGCAGAAGACTGCGGTCATCCTGTGGTTGCTGCTCTCCAGCACCTTCCTGTCTCCCACATGGGGTCAGACCAAGATTCCTCTGGAAACGTAAGCATCAAGCCCAACCCCTTCCCTTCCTCCCATGAAATCCTTCTATGCCTTCTCCCTGCTTCCCCCCGGCAGGTCTCCACCCTCTGTTCTGTCCCTCTGGGCTCTTCCCTGGCAGCTACAAGTGTCCACTGCCTTGTTGTAAACATTTTTTCTACCTTGGCCTTCTCTCTTCCCATAGTCTCTTCTTGGATTGGAGTCCTGCCTGCCCCCTCCTTGGAGCATGATGGCTTCAAGCAGGTTGATCTTTAGGGCTCACTTCCCTTGCTGGTGACAATCCGCTTGTCCAGCACCTGCTGGGTGGATGGTCTCTCCAGGACATTCCCTGTGATGAGGCTGCTTGGAGAGGGCGACTTTAGTTCTGAAGTTGATCATCACGGCTCCCCACAGGATTTGCTAGGAAATTTGTATTTTCACATTCTGAAAGGGTAAAGCAGCTCTAAACCAATGGAATGATGCAGGCAAAGGGGAGGTAGTTGTCCAGGGACTAGGTAAAATTGGATTGTGGTGGCCTCATTCTTCTTTTCTATACATTTTTGCCTCCTCTGGGCCTTAATTTTATACCCCACCGTTGAGACCAGCTCCAGGAAAGCATGCAGTGTCAATCATATACACCTTGCTATAAACTCCTGTGCAACCTCTCTGGGATTTTTTCAGTCTTAGAACCTGGAGGTACTGTTAAAGAAACTTCTAATCCATGTGAGGAACAGCACATTCTAGATCTAAGGTGCCACCTGCTCAGTCCATAGTTATGAGCAGCCTCTCAAGCCCAGCACGACATCCAGGCTACAGCAGAGCCAGCTGGCAGCTCCATGTCTTAGCAGATGTGGGTGAGGGAGCCCAAAGAACGCAGTGTTTGGCTTTGGGGAGCAGTGGATAGGGCAGTGTGGCTTTTGATCTCTGCCTGGCATGGTGCCTGGTGCCTTAGTCCCCACAACGTAGTGAGATGGCTGACATTATTTCTGTTATGCAATTGGCTCAGGGAAGTTAGATGACTCCTGCAAATCACAAGGCCAGTTCATGAAAGTGGCAGAACCTGAGCAGGCCAGCCTGTCTTGCCTTGCCGGGACACCTGCTGTTGGCCTGTGAAAGCACACGGTGCCACGGAGATGCTCAGAAGGGTCTGCAGCCCGGAGCACGGGTACTGTGCCGCTGATAGGAGACAGGGAACTCCAGAAATGGCTGGGGGCCAGGGACAGATGGCTGGAATCCAGATCCCTCTGCAGGAGAACTCAGAGCTGCCATCCTCACAGCAACCTCAGAGCAGACTGAGACGGTGATGCCTTCTCTCCTTGAGATCCTGACTTCTCCCAGGTCCTGACCCCAGAGTTCCTCCCTCCCAGCCTTCACGCTCTCTCTCCTACTGGATCCTTCCGCTCAGTCCCCACCCCTACCCCTCAGACCTTTCTGCATCTCCTGTGCCACCTCCCAGTAGCCCCAGCCTATACCACCTGCCCTCCCAAATCTGTTCTCGCCAAGGTCCTCTAAGACCTCCCATCACCCGATGCAGTAGACATTCCTGTCTCTTCCCCTGCACCTTTTGCTTTGCAGTGCCTGAATCTTCTGTAACCCTGAGCTTTCCCTGTTTCCTGTGCCCTTCTGGATTCTCTGTCTTTTTTAAGTATTCCTTTCCATCTGCACAGCCCTGAAACTGTTGGTACCCCAAGTGTTTGTCCACACTGACAGATCTACTCACGCTGCTCATTCGCCTTGAGAGCACCCCTCTGACCCTTTCCCATGTACTAATGACTCGCAGCGCTGTCTGAACCTGTCAGACTCCCATACCCAATGCCTGGAGACACCTCTTCCTGAATGTCATGGGGTGTTTTAAATTCAGGTTTGTGTCTTTCAAACTACAACATGATTTGATGTCATCTAGAGTTATGCAGTGCACACTCTACCCAGCGGAACTCAGCAGCTCTGTAATAGGAGCCTCACATTCAACATCAACCAAGCTATGCTCAGCGCCTTCCACTCTCCCCAACCTGCTCTTCCTGATACTCTTTACTTTTAATTTGCTTTGAGAATATCACCAAGCTGGAAACTGGAAGTCATTTTTGACTCCTCTGAGCCCTTCTGTACTCCCCACCCAGAATTCCCTTCCTGATCTCTTTGCAGGGCTAACTTCTACCTCACTTTGACGTGGAACTCAGACCCCGCCACCTGCTGAAGCCTTCCCTCACACTCCGCAGGCTTCACCAGCCCCCTTCAAACACGCATCCTGCTGCACTGTGGGGCGGCCCCAGGCTGTGCAGTGCCGGGCACACGATAACACCTCAGTAAATACTGACTGAGCAACAGTGAATGCCGATCTAGAAATGGTCATGCAGGCACATTACCGTTGCCCCATCTGGGGAGCCTCAGGCAGTGTCCTGTGCACCCAACCCAGGACCCCAGGACATCCTCGATACTGTGCGCACCAGTGATAGGGGAATCGCAGTGCACTTCCGGGAGCTGGGTGAGAAGTCCTGGGTCCTCACTGGGCGGCCCACACCAAGGCTGAGGTGAAGGCTCCCCTGCCCTCCCAGCCAGCCCTGCTCTCAGCTTCTGCACAGGCCACTCGGAGCTCTCCTGCTGCCCCTTTGTATGCTGTCCCTGGGGTTCCGCAGAAGGCCAGGGGTCCCTGGTGACCTTGAGGAGGGCAACAGGGTGCACAGCCCGTGGAGACTTGCAGCTGTTCCTGGAGAATTTCTGTTCCCCCCTGTGGTCTTCCTCCCTGCCTGGTCTACCCACCATCTCTTCCACTCCTTGCTCCACTCAAAGGCCAGAGTCCTTGGAAGCTTGGGGTCCGGGCCTGGTTCCCTGTCAGCCCTGTGACCCTCAGCAGGAGACCCAGCCCTGGGCTCGCTAAACCACCACGTGGCTGAGGCCCTGGCAGGCTCTCTGACCGCTGCCTGGCCAGCCTACAGCCAGAACAGAAGGGACAGGGGTATTCTGTGTGTTTCTGGGTATTTATGACTGTGGATGTGCGCATGTGTGTATGGGTGCCCTGTCCATGTGTGCATCTCTGTACATATTCCATGTGCATCTCTGCGTGTTCGTGTGTGTGGCACAGTGGGTGTCTGGGTGTAGACCCGCTTTTCTTGTGCGTCTGTGTGTGGCCTCTGCATGTGTCCCCACCTCTGTCCGTATATGTTCACAAGTGTGCTTTCCTCCCCGGCAGAGTGAAGCTATGGGCGGACACCTTTGGCAGGGACTTGTACAACACCATCACCAAATACTCGGGCTCCCTCCTGCTGCAGAAGGTCAGTGTCCCTGCTCCCAGCGGTCACCCCAGGTCTCCTTTCTGGTAGAAAATTAGAGTGAGGGCTTTGAGCCCATCTTATCTGATCTACTCATTTTCAGCTGGGGAAACTGAGATCAGAGGGGTGAATGATGTTTTTAGCTCAGTCAGTAAGACTAGCATGGTGACAAAGTCGAGAGTCTGGTTGGTTTAGGCCCTCAGGAGGCCAAGATGGCATTAGACCTACCTAACACTGGGGAATGTGAAGAAAAGACGGGAGGGGAGGGAGCAGAAAGGCTGAGATCCAGGCCTGAGTCCTATGAGGAAGGCACATCCAGGAAGGGCCAGCAGAACCTCAAGGGGCAGTGCAACACCCTGGGAGAAGAGAGGAGTGGTCAGCAGGTGGCCGTCTGTGTGGGGACAGCTGTGCTCACCTCTGGCCCCAGGTCCTCCAGGAATACCCAGCAAAGGCCTGAACCCAGGCCTGGGCTCCCAGCAAGAAGCAGGGAGGGGATGGTGCTCCAGCAGCTCCTCCCCTCTGTTTATTGAGTACTTTCCATGCAGATTTATGGCGGGCCTGTCCTTGTATCAGACAACACACAGCTTCATTTGTCTCTGGTAGATATAACTCCCAGAGCAGTTTAATAATAGCTCGCCCTTCTCTATTATTGCCACTTGCCAAGAGCTTTATATCCATGATTAATTCTCACCGCAATCCATGAGGCATCTCCTCCATCTTATAAATGATTTCAAATCTCAGCTTTTCCACCTGCATGTGACCACACTGCAGCCTTCCCTCGCTCCCCTCCCCACAGCCCCAGGTCCTCCTCTGGGTGAGCGGAGTTCACCCTGTCCACAGCCACTGCCACCCTAAGAGCTGAGACTCAGCTTGCACTCACAGCACACCCCTACAACCACCAGCTCGTTTGATTTTCTCCTTTGCATCCTCCAACCCCAAGTGAGAAACACTTGAGGCAGTATGATACGGCCATGTTGAATAACAGCAATCTGTAGTCAATACATTCTAGAACATTCCCTAAAGCTATTGGAAACATCACATAGTACACATGAAGAAACGGAGTGCCTGGGCTGAGGTCACACTGCCATTAGGTTGCAGAGCTGGGTCAACAGACATTCGTGATTCACACACTCAGTGAGGAATGAACTAGAAGCGGCTCTCCAGCCTCTCCTGGGCTCCCTGGCAATGTGCAGGTGCCTTGAAAGCACCATGCATTTTCTGGTGTACTGCAGATGGGGAACAGATGCTTCAGGTGGGCTCACGGTTGACATGAGCAGGCGCCAGAGGAGCAGCAGGACTCTGAAGAGTGCAGGCATGGCACCTGGGGAGCCCTGGCCCCATTCAGGCTGTTTTGCTCACTGGTTGTTGGCTTTGGTCAAGTTTGTTGGTTTCAAGTGTTGATCTACTATCCAGTAAAGATATTAACTGCAATGTGCCTAGAGCCCCTAAAACAGGGCAATCCCAAAGAGGCAGCGATTATTATTACTGAGGAGGTTACAGGAAGAGCAGAGGGCCTGTCCTTGACCCCAGGAGAGAAAACAAGGCTCTGTATATGTGCCTGGTTCCATCCATGTGGAGTCAGGTGCCAGCATCCCGACAAGACGACGAGTGCCTGTCCCTCCTACATCCCCCTGAACAGAAGTACAAGGATGTGGAGCCCAGTCTGAAGATCAAGGAGGTGGACGGCCTAGAGCTGGTGAGGAAGTTCTCAGAGGACATGGAGAACATGCTGCGGAGGAAAGTGGAGGCTGTCAAGGTTTGCCAGCCCCCCACCCCACCTCCTGTCTCAGCTCCTTGGAGGGTGTGACTGGTCTGAAGTGCCCTTTCAAGAACCACACCGGGTTTGTGTGGTCCAGTTCCTGGCTAGGAGGAGTGGGGGACTGTGTCTACTACTGGTTTATATCAGCCAAGTCCCTACCAGCACCCAGAGTAGGTGCTTCCTACTAGGAAGGGAATACACACTTTCTAACATGCCCTGCCAGGGTGGTGGAGGTCTAGTGACAGTCACCGCAGCATCTGCGTAAGCACCTTTGCTTCCCATGAGGCCCTTGGAGTCCTTGTGGATGATAAAGGATGGGTCTTCACAGCCGGGAGTGGGAGAGGGAAGGAACTGCGCTCTGAGTACGTAGAGGATAGGAGAGGAGTTGCTGGGTCACGTGATGATGATGCTCAACTTACCTCAGAGGGGCGGCCCCTTTCCCCCTTTCTTCTTTCTCTCCTTTGCATTCCCTTCTCTCAGAGTCTGGTGGAGGCTGCTGAGGAGGCTGACCTGAACCATGAATTCAACGCATCCCTGGTGGTGAGTGCTCTCCCAGAACTGGTGCAGGGAGGGTTTGATGAGTACACCCCAGCACCTGCCCGGGGTGACCAACCGTAGCCAGTGGGGCACAGAGCTGTAATCAACTCATTCCATATGCATGGATGTTCACCTCCCACCCTCATGGGCAAAGCCATTTGCTGGCCTCAGGAGTGAGACAGACTCTTGACCTCAAGAAGCTCACAGGCAAAGTAACTCCCGTGGAGGTGCACACGCTTGGGAATGCGGACTGCAGAAGGGGAGGGGCGCAGAACCCCTTGCACACAGGGTGGCCGGGGGGCTGGGCCTCAGGCTGCTGGGATCTGGGCAGACAAGGCCTGGCGAAGGGTCCCTAGAATTAGGGAGAGGAGAAGAAACAGAAGTAAGAAAACGCAAGGCTGGTTGAAGATGTAAGGTTTTCCTTTTGGCGCAAATAAGAAAAAGAACAAAAGTGGCTCATCGTTCCACATCGTCAGACGCTCTACCAGGTTCCCCTCCTGACCCTCTCTTGAGAATGTTCCTCGTGCTTTCCCTCCTCCGCCGCCATATCCACAGGCCCAACCTGCTCAGTCTCCTCAGCCTGATGTCCCTATACCATCCCCTACTCTTTCCTCACCCTCTGCCTCCTCCAGTTCTCCTCCTTCTTCGCCATCCCCCACGCCCCGCCATCTTGTAGTCAGCCGCCATGATGACTTGGCAGAATTTTGCATAGGATCAGAAGATAGAGTGGAGTGGGTGGTCAGCTCTGTGTGGACGGAGAATGATGAAGCAGACGGTGGCCTTGGAGAGGTGTTGGGAAATAGGGTGCGAGCCTTCAATGCCAAAACCAGAATCTGATCTTTCTGCTTAAGGAATGATAAGTAGGGGAGGATCAGAGCAGGGGGAGACACAGCTAGGCATGTGCTTTAGAAAGCTAATGCTGGCCACAGGGCTGTGACATGGAGCTGGCGTGGTGTGTTACAGTGACACAGGTGGGCCCTGTAGCATGGAGGAATGGGAAGGGCGTCTGCTTATGACTCCAAAGGTAGTTATCAAGCAGATCCTCCACCACTGCTCCTAAAAGGCACAGAGAGGACACCTGATCTTGGGAGTGGGGTGCAGGAACTGCAGCCTCAGGCCCAGGGTGGAGGCCCAAGGACTCCTGGGCACTGTCTGGGTCTCCAAGACTCTTCCTACCCTGGCAGAAAGTGACAGTGCTGATGAGGCTCTGTGTCTTCTCACCTCTCCTTGAGTATCTTCTCATCTCTATCTCCAGCTCTGGCTGTGTCCACACACACTAAATCAAGTGGAGAACCAAAGCAATAATCAGGGCAACTTACATCCAAAACCAACCTAATGAGCCCTTCACTCCAATTATCCGGAGACCTGTTGTCCCTGAATCAGCCCAAATTTGCCTGGATTCTCCACCCAGTGAAGCATGTCTATCCTATCCCACCACTGTCTATCCTATCCCACCTTTCACATCAGTGACCTCTCATGTGAACCATTTCTTTCTCTCACTCTACACATCCCTGTGTGTCTATCTCTGTTGGGTTTGTTGCCTGCCATCCAGTTTGACTACTATAACTCAGTCCTGATTAATGAGAAAGATGAGAAAGGCAATTTTGTGGAGCTGGGTGCTGAGTTCATCCTGGAGTCCAACGCACACTTCAGCAACCTGAGAGTAAACACTTCAGTCAGCAGCGTGCAACTGCCCACCAACGTGTACAACAAAGGTGATTCCTCTCTATTTGGAAGTTGTTGGTGGGGTGGTGACAATGGAGGTTTTTCATGACTTTGTCTCCATTTCCCTGAGAAGCAGGGCCATACACTGTCTCTCCAGCCTCCTCAACAGAGGATGAGAAAAGAAATTATTCCACATCATCATGGTGTGCTAGTCTGTTTTTCATTGCTCTGATAAAATACCTGAGGCTGAGTAACTTATAAGGCAAAAGGGTTTAGGTCACCATTTGAGAGTCTGAAATTCCAAACAGCATAACACTGGCTCTGGGGAGGGCCCCCTGCTTACATCACAACATGGTGGATGACAGCATGGTAAGCTCCCAAGGCAAGATGGGAAGCCTGAGAGTGTGAGTAGCCAGGTGTGCTTTTATATAGCAACTCTCTCAGAACTAACTAGGATCTCATAAGAAATAGGCTCTAGCACTTCTCACATTGCCACACTGAGAAGGAACCAAGCTCCCAACACACAAATCCTTGAGGGACACACTTGAACCACAGTACATAGGCTGAGAGAAGACTCAGTGCTTCTGGATTACAGGGTGTGAGTGTGACTTTTCATGTGAGATGCAGAAAGAAGCTCTAAACTGTATCATTGCAGCATGTGTGTGTGTGTGTGTGTGTGTGTGTGTGTGCATGTGTGTGTGTTTAGCATGTGAACACTTCATCACTGTTGCTTCCTGCTTGTTTCCCCTAAAATTCCTTTTATCATTTCACCCCTCAGATCCAGATATTTTAAATGGAGTCTACATGTCTGAGGCCTTGAACCCTGTTTTTGTGGAGAACTTTCAGAGGGACCCTACACTGACCTGGCAATATTTTGGCAGCTCAACTGGATTCTTCAGGATCTATCCAGGTGAGCATATTGGGTGCTATCTCCATGACCCACCAGGCTTGTTCTCTGGAAATAAGGGACAGGGGTATTGGAGATGGGCCCTAGCACTCAGTCTCCAGAGAATGACTAACCCTTCTACCCAAAGGCACTTCCAATCTGTACTTTTACCCTTCTCATACGCAAGCACACATTCAGTAAAGAACTGTTGAGTGAATGAACGAATGAAACCAACAAGCAGTCTTGGTAATCGACCATCAAATACCCACACTGAGCGCCTAGCCTATGAAAAGCACTGTGGAAAATGCAAAGACTGTAAGACAATCCTTTATCTCAAGGAGTTTACATCCTAATTGGAAAAATGAGCCATAGACACTAGAAATAATCAACGGCCATGTAGGAAATGCTACAAGTTATTATGTGATTAGTGGCAAACCCAGTAATAGAGTGGGGAAAACTTTAAAAATAGAACATCAGGGCCAGGAATATAACTCAGTGGCACAGCACCTGCCTGGAAAGCTTGAGGTAGTGAGTTCAATTCCTGGTACCCACCCCCTAAAAAAGATTCAGTTGTGCTGTATACATATGCCATTCTGAAAAAATGTAAAAATAGAACATCAACAACAAATTTTGCATGAATTGCACATCTTTTTTACTTCTCATTTAGAATAAATTCACTTTCATTTTTATATTTTAGTAGACTGTCCAGAAAGTCTTAAATTTGCCCCCACTTGTCTGACCAGAAAATGGAAAGTCCTTGAAGGACTTCTGTTTGACCAAAGACTGGAAAAGGCAATCCCTCCCTTGGAGCGCAAAGAACTCATACTGTTGCTATCATTAACATGCTCCAAAATTCACAATTAGTCACTGGTTCTATTTCTGTTCTCTGTAGTCTGAAGGAATAAGTTTATCTCTCTTCTGTGTAGCAGCCCTTCAAATGCTTGAAGACCATTCACATCCCTCTTGTCTTCCCCAGGGTAAAATTCCTGTAAGTAACCTTGTCACACACCCTGAGATGCCAAACCAGTCTCAAATAACACAGTTCAGGTGTGAGCTCACCAGGGTTTGAAGAGAGGAGCCATTTCTCATAACCCGTCCCAATTTATACATCCATATCTACCCTCAAGTATACAAAAATAGATTGAGCATAATTTTTTTGTTATCTCATCTATATTCATTTAATTTAATTTATTGTAAGACCTAGAATATGGCCAATAATTTATATCTCCCCATGTTCCTTTTGTCCTGCCCTTTGCCCTTCCCTCCCCACTGGCCAGGTAGCAGCCCTACTAAACTTCAACTGTATGACTATATTTGGATTTTTTTCACTTGTTTGTTTAGTTTTATTTTACATTTCTAGACACATGCATTTTTAAAAGTTTTTGACAAAATGCACTAGCTTAATCGGTTTAAATGATGTCTTTTGGACATATTAAGTACAGTCATCCCCACCATCTATTTCCAAAACTCTTGTAAAACTGAAACTCTACATCCACCAGAATAATTCCCTTTTCTTCCTTCCCCAGCCCAGTCACTGGCATTCTATTTTTCGGCTCTGTGATTTTGTTTACACTGTGTACATCAGAGAAAGGAAATCATTCATATTTTGGGGGGGGGTTGTGATTGATTTACTTAACATAATCCCCTGAAGATTCATCCATTTCATACATCTGAGTTCCCTTCCTTTTTAAACCTGAGTAATATTGTATGTGCATACTACATTTTGTTTATACATACTGAGATGCTTCCACCTTTCAGCTATTGTGAATAATACTAAGAACACAGGTGTTAAAATATCTTTTGAGACCTTATTTCAATTATGTAGGGTATGTATCTAGAAGTGGAATTGCTGTACCATATGGTAATTCTAATTTAAATTTTTGAAGACCTGCCATACTGTTTCCTAATGGTATAAGGCTGTACCATTTTATATTTTACCACCAATAGTGCACAAGCACTCCAGTTTCTCCATATCCATGCCAACACTTGCTATGTTGTTTGTTTGTTTTATATTAATGGTATCTTAATGTATGTGAGATGGTACCTCATTATGGCTTTGATTTACATTTCCTTAATGATTAGTACTGTTGAATATCTTTTCAAGTGTGTCTTAGTTATTCTCATTGCTGAGACAAAATACCCAACACACAGAAGTTAAGGGGGAAAAGTTTATTTAGCTCACAGTTTGCAGAGGTTTCAGTCCATAATCGACTGGCTCCAAGGCAGGATGGCACATGGCAGAGGGGCAACAGTTCATGCCAGTGGAAGTCAGCAAAAGCGAGGAGAGAGACAGAGAGATAGATAGAGGCAGAAAAAGCCTCTTTCCATTCCTTATACTGTATGCAGGCTAACTGCCCTATGGCAGGTGCAGCACTCACACCCTTAAATCCAGCATTGGACCATGAATCAATCACAAACTCGCTGAGGCAGGAGGACTGAAAGTTCAAGTTCTGCCTGGGCAACTTAGCAAGACCTTGTCTTAAAATGAGTATTTTTTTAAAACAGGGATGTAGCTCAGTAATATAGCACCCCTGGATTTGATTCCCAGCACCCCCCCCCCAATGTATATAATTTGCAAATATGTTCTCCTATAGGCTTTTTCCTTTAAACATTATCATTCAGTGGACAAATTTAAAATGTTTTATGAAGTCCAATTTGTGTATTTTTTGTTGCCTATGTCTTTGTTGTCATATCCCCCCCAAAAAATCATTACTGTGCTCAGTGTCATAAAATTTTCCTCTATTTCTCACCAAGAGTTTTAGAGCTATAGGCCTTATGCTCAAACCTTTTACCCACTTTGAGTTAATTTTTGTATATGGTGTTAGATAAAGATCCAACTTTTTTTTTTGCATGTGGCTATGCAGTTTTCTCAGCACCATTTGTTGAAAAATACTGTTATTTCTTCATTGAATATTCAAAATTCATATATGCAAAGGCTTATTTCCAGGCTTTCTATTCTATTTCATTGCTCTGTATGTCTGTCCATATGCCAAGAACACACTGATTGATAACTATCTTTTTTGTTGGTGGTGGTGCTGGAATCAAACTCAGGACCTTGTACTTGCCAGGCAGGTGCTGTACCGCTGTGCTATACCCCTCGCCCCTCACTGTTTGATTAGTGCAGCACTGTAGTTTAAAATCAGAAAGTGTGGCTCTTCTGGCTTCATTCTTATTTTTAAAGATAGTTTGTGTTATTTGGGGTCCCTTGAAATTTCATATGAATTTTTGGATGAGTTTTTCTATTTCTGCAGGAAATATCAATGAGATTTTGATAGAGGTTGCATGAGTAATTTACTGATTAAATTAGGAGATCATTTTGTGTAGTACTACTGATGGCACATGAAATATTCTAGTCCATGAATGGGAGACATGTTTCCATTGATCTCTGTTTTGTTAAACTTTAAAATTCTTCATTAATGATCTTTTGGTATAAAATGTCATTGTGGCCTGACATTGCGTTTCTCTGGTCACTCACAGAGTTGAGCATCACTGTATGTTATTACCTGTATGTATTTCCTCTTCACTGAGATGAATATTGTATTCTTCCCACCAAACAATTTAGTGCTCTAATGTCAACCCATCTTCACATTTCTATGACTAGTCTAATAATATAGCAAATCTTTTTATGCATGGCTGGATTTGGTTTACTAATATTTCATTTCATATTTTTATATCTATATAGGAAATTTCCTTTCTTATAATTTCCTTTCCTATGCTGTTTTCAAAGTAAATAATCTTATTCCAAAATAAATTGAGGAGTATTTTTTTTTGGTTTCTGGAATTATTTTAATAAAATTGGAAGGATCTCTTCCTTGAAAGTTTGATAGATGTCACCTATAAAAATTTACAAGTCTAGTGTTTCTTTATGGGAATATAAAATTAGCGCTTCAATATATTTAACACATGCAAGACTAATGTGGCTTTCTATTTCTTCTTAAAATTTAATGGGATACTTTTATTCAGGGTGCATCCATTTCACTTGACCTTTCAAATTTACTTATATAAATGTATTTGTTCTTATCATTTTAATCCAGTCCATAACTGTGTCCCTTTTTATATATTGTGTTATGTTTTTTTTCTCTTCATTTCCCCTTGGTTTCTCTGAAGTCTTTTCAGGAACCACCTTTTATCTTTATTGGTTGCTCTCTATTGTTTTCTATTGTATCTACTTTAGAGCTAATGCTTTTACATTTTCCTTTGTCTTTCTTTGGATTTATCCTGTTGCTCTCCCTCCTAACTTCTTAAATGGATATCTTCACTTTAATTTCTAGCCTTTATTTGTTTCTAAGGTAAATATTATGGCTACTCCATTTCACTAGAAACTTCTCTTTTGCTGCATCTCACAAGTTTTGATTAGCAATAGTTTTTTTCTAACTTTTATTTTTAATTGTGGTGGAATGCATATAACAAAATTCGCTATTTTTTAAATATTTGAAAAGTGTGCATTGGTTGTTGTGCAAACATCGTCACAGCAATAATTCTCTTTCCCCTCTCCCAGCCCTTGGCAACCGTCATTCTACTTCCCGTGTCTATGATTCTGAGTACCTTGCAAAGGTAGAGTTTCATTATTTGTCTTTTTGTGATTGACATACTTAACTTAATACACTGCCCTCAGGACTCAACCATGTTGTAGCCTGTGTCAGAATTTCTCCCTTTTCAAGGCTGAATAACATTCCATTGTATGTATATACTACATTTTGTGTCATTCATCCATCGATGTACATTTGGGCTGTTTCCACCTTTTGGCTATTGCGAATAATGCTGTTGTGGACATGGGTATGTGAGTAACTCTTTGAGACTCTGATTTCAGTTCTTTTGGGCACATTCTCAAAAGGAGAATTGCTAGATCACATGGTAGTCATCATAATTTTTACAGGAACTGCCATGGGTTTTCCACAACAGCACCATTTTGCATTCCCACCAACAATGTACAAAAGTTTAAGTCTCTCCACATCCCACCAGCTTGTTATTTTCCGGGTCTTTTGTTCCTGTTTTCCAGGTGTTGGCTGCTTTTTGTTTGCTTTGTTGCTGGTTCTTTGTTTTGTTTTGTTTCCTTGTCTGCTTCCTTTTATAGAAGCCTTTTTAGTGGGTATGAGGCAGTGTTTCATCCTGATTCCCATTCCCATTCCCTTAAGGACTAATGAGGCTGAGCATCCTTTCATGTGTTTGTTGGTAATTTGTATATCTTCTTTAGGAAACGTCTGTTTAAGTTCTTGATCCATTTTTAAGTCAGTTTGTTTGTTTTTTTTGTTGAGTTAGGTAAATTCTTTATATATTCTGGTTATCAACCTCTTTTTCAGTTCTCACTGTCAGGGTTCTTTTTTCACTCTGTTGATTGTGTCCTTTGATGCACAGAAGTTTTTCATGATGACATCCGATTTGTTTGTTTTTTCTTTGCTGCCCATAGCTGTGTTGTCATAGTAGGGTTTTAATTACCATTTACTCTTTCTAAATAGTATTTTTAAGTTTCTTTTTTATTTCCCCAGTGATACGTTAGTTATTTAAAAGTACGTTTTAAGATTTCAAAACACATATAAACTTTATATTTATCTCCTCACTCTAAATATCTACCTCAACTGCACTATGGTCAGACAACACGTGTGTGGTTCTATGTGAAATTAACTGAGATTTATTCCAGTGGCCTAGTATGTCATCACAGTTTGTAAATATTCCACGTGTGCTTGAGAATATGTGTGCTGTCCTTGTTGGATGAAAATTCTGCATACATCAATAGATCAAGCACGTTAGTTGCATTGCTTAAATTTTCTCCATCTCTGCTAAGTTCTTGACTTGCTTTCCCCTAGCTCTTATTAGCACTATTCATTTCAAATCTCTTTTGTCCGATTCTCACAGAGTGACACCAGCATCCTCTTAGCTAATATTTCCCTGCTATGTATTTCTCCATTCCTTAA
Source organism: Chinchilla lanigera (assembly GCF_000276665.1). NCBI lineage: Eukaryota > Metazoa > Chordata > Mammalia > Rodentia > Chinchillidae > Chinchilla > Chinchilla lanigera. The sequence continues at coordinate 4,416,292 of NW_004955454.1, read as the reverse complement.
CCTTCAACTTTTTTTAATGTTGTTTTTGTTTTAGCCAGACATTTGGAAAGTTTATAGCTTTAAAATTTGTATATAAATTTATAATTCTTTTTACGAGTTGTCACATTAAACACATTTACATTTGTTGTGAATGTTGATATATTTGAATGTGCTGTGATTCTATTTTAAAATATTTTACCAGTTCCTATGCTTTTATGTTTGCTTTTCCTCCCTTTTTGCTTTTTTAAAATGATTAGCCTTGTTGATAAATTTCCCTTCCTCTCTCCTCCTCCACTTTGCCATATTAGAAATCATCTTCCCGTGTTTCTATTCTTTTGGGATTACCCCTGAAATTTTATCACACATATTTAACACAGAGAATATTAAAACTAAATATTATTCTCCTTCCAAAAGAGTAGTTTTCTCTCTAAAAAAAAGACTTTAGAACTTCTGTGCTTCATCTCTTCCCCATGCTGACTTTTATTTTATTATTACCTAATAGTTCACATTTTTCATGCCCACAAATTACCTGAGATAAACACTGTGCTCATTTAAAAGTGAACACTTATTTGCCATTTTTTTTTCACCATACCTTCCTGCATCTCAGGTCATTTTCCTTCTCTTGGCATTATGTTCTGAAGAAACTCTTTCACTCTGGAGCTCCTGGTGATATGTATGTTTATCTACACACTCTCTTTTGTCCTCACTCTTGAATGATGATTTTTTTTTTGGTAATATAATTTTACAATCATTGTTCTTTTCTCTCAATACCTTAAGACTATTTTTAACTGTCTTCTGGCTGCCAGCCATGTTGAGAAAATCTGCTGTTAGTTTAACTGCTGCTCCCTTATAGGTGTCTGGTATTTCTGGCCGCTTTTAAGGTCTGTGTTTATTTGCCTTTGAAGTCCTGCAGTTTCTCTGCTGTGCATCTCCATGCAAATATCTTTTTACTTATCCTGCTTGAAATGTACTGTGGTTCCCAGGCCTCACGATCTGCTTTTTAGCAGTTCTATAATAGTTCTAGAACCAACATTATCTCTGTAATCACTGTCTACCTCAACATGCTCTCCCTTCTCTCTGTTTACAGTCAGATGTGTGTTAGAACTTCTCATTCTTGCCTCAACATGATTCTGGGTAAATCCTTCAGATATATGAATTTCCTCTTTACCTACGAATAACCCACTAGCCATAGAATTTATTTTTCAACCAAAACATTACTTCCATTTTTTAAAAGTTCCTTATTTCAAGGCTGATTATTCATTCTTAATATTTTGGGGGGATTTTTAAAACATACTCTATTAATCACTTTCCTGATGCTGTGAGAAAATACCTGAGACAATCAACTTATATGGAGGAAAGTTTCATTTCGGCTCATGATTTCAGAGGTTTCAGTCCATGGTAACTTGGCCTTGTTGCTTTGGGCCTGTGGCAGCACAGTGCATTGTGGTAGGAGTGCACAGTGGAAGAGAGCTATTTACCTTGTGGCAGCCAGGAAGCAAAGAGAGAAGCAGGATGGACTGGGCTTCCAATATCTTATTCAAGGGCATACCTCCAATAGCTTAACTTCCTCCCAATAGGCCCCACCTCCTACAGGTTCTACCACCTCCCAGTAGCACCATGGGCTGGGGAGCAAGCCTTAACCACATGGGCCTTTTCAGGGGGGACATTTCATATCCAATAGTCATTCCATATTTATTGCACACAGCTATCCTATATTTTGTATTTGGCTGTCCCAACATCTGTAATTCTCAGAAAAATAAATCTGATGTTTTTGGTCTGTTATTCCTCACTCATAGGGCCCTGTTCCTTAAGTATTTGGTAATCTCTGCTTGTGAGGCCACATTTCCTAATCAATAGGAATTCTATAGGCATGACCAAGGAATCCTTGAGAAGACTCTGTTCCATTTCTGCTTGGACTTGAGGGTACCCCCATCCAGAATTACCAAAGAACTTCTCTAAGGCTTTGATGCAGGCAGGAACTTTGATTCAGGTTAATGACTTCTTTATTTCTATTCTAAGGATCAAATTCCCCATGATTATACTGCCAAATGAATATGATATTAGAGAGACCCTACTGCTCTGGGCTGACTGCAGGTCTAGGTTAGAACCTGCTGCTCAGTTTCCCACCATGCCAACCCTTCTCATGGCTCTGGTCCCACCTTGTCTTCAAGGCCATGGGTGCTGTCTGTCCTGGTTCCCAATCCTCACCTTTGGAAAACTGTTTTTAACTTGGTTTAGGACAATGCCTTGAAGCCCCTCTTATGTCTGCGAGACCAGCAATCCTTAAGAGGGCACCTGCTGTAGAACCAGAAGTTTCCTTAGAGCTTCCACTTATTTAGGACACAGGCTACAATATTTTTTCCTAGCCCAAGCAATTTTATCTGTTATTTTAAATACTACCTCTTTAAAAATTTTAAATATCTAATTGACAAAGATTTTTTACATTCAAGATATATAATATGATGATTTTAAATATGTGTACATTAGTTAATAATTACTACAACCAAATTAAATAACACATCCATTACCATCCAGTCTTTGGAACTTGTTCATTGCTTCCATTTTTTATTGTACATGCTTGCAATACACAGTGATTACATTCAGCTTGGGAGGTTGATACAAATACTGTACATATTGCATCTTAATCCTTTTGCTCCCCCTCCCCACCCTGCCCTCCCTTCCCCTCCTCTCCCAATCCCCTTTCCATCTCTACAGAATCTACCTCCCTGTTAAATATTATCTTGAATCCATTATTCCCAGTCATTAAATTCTTTTCAAGCAGAGGTTCTACTGTGGAACACGTTAGTGTGTTCTGTGCATTGTGTGAATTTATCCAAATGTTTAATTAGATGAGTAGGATGAAATCTACCCACTGCACTCTCCCATCCAAATACTAACTGGGTCGGACCCTGCTTAGCTTCCAAGATCAGATGAGATCGGGCACGTTCAGGGTGGTCTGGCCATAGACCTACCCACCGCACTCTGAGAGTGGATCTACGCAGATTTTTCACACACATTCATTCTTCCATTCAGGTAACAGACACTTAACGAGCTGGGATTCCAGGTGTGCACCATTGTGCCCAGCTCCTTCCTCTAGCTGATCTGATTGAGTCTCATTACCACATCTAGGGGTCCTTGATGTCTGTGAAATGACCTCCAGCTCTGACCCGGGCATTTTGGATGGCAGGTGTCTCTTTATAGAGATGTTCTCCCTTATTGCCTAAGTTCCCAGGGTGTGTCTAACAGTCCAAAGCAGGTTCTGCCCTGGCAGTCATGGCTATCCTGGGAGCCAGCATCCATCCAGGGGTTCTGGGCAGCTTATTCAGAGGAGTGAAAGGATCACCCTTTATTCCCCAGGAATAAAATGGACACCTGATGAGAATGGAGTCATTGCCTTCGACTGCCGGAACAGCGGCTGGTGAGAGCCCATGGCGAAAATGCCTCTGGTGTTGGCATTCCTCCCACAGCTTGGGTTTTGCCTTGCTTTCCTCCGCTGCCTGCTCTCTTCTCTCCCACTACCCCAGGGTTTGTATGCATAGACCTTAATCCAACAGGAGAGTAGGATGAGCTGCCAGCTGCACCCGCCGCCCACATCTGCACTTGCTCCTGGATGTATCATATTGTCTTTCTCAACCCACACCTCCATCCAAGACACTGAGCAACCTCCACGTCAACCCTCTGTCAGGCTCTCCTCTCCCCCAGCACGCTTCTGACAGATTTGTAGCATAAGCCAAGGCTGGAAGGCAACTCTCTCCTTTCCTTCTTCTAGCCCCTCGGGGCCCCAGATGGTCTAAATCAAAAGAGCAAAGGTTACCCCCAGGCTTGACCAGGCCCATCAGGTGGACATAGCCCCTATTATTCCCACCCCACTGGCTTCAGAAGTGCCCAGTGTTTATGGGACATGACAAAACCTGGCACAGGTGGGGCACTGACCTGAATTTTGTGTGCACTTGGGTCCAAATATGAGTACTATACAAATAACTGGAGGTGCATGGCCAAGGGGTTGTTCTGGCTTTGGTCTTCCCACCTTTGGTCTGTCCTTTTCTTTCTGCTAAAGGTACATCCAAGCTGCCACTTCTCCCAAGGACATAGTCATTTTGGTAGACATGAGCGGCAGCATGAAGGGGCTGAGGATGGCTATTGCCAAGCATACCATCACCACCATCTTGGACACCCTGGGAGAGAATGACTTCATCAATATCATCGCGGTAAGGGTGCCTTCCTGCTCCAGAGTAGCTCTTGCTTCCCCAGGGAACCTTTCTTCCGTCTGCATCAGGATGAACTATTCTTATAACCAGTGAATGCCTGCTCCCGGAGGGTGAGTCTTTCCTCTGAACCTGGGGCTTTACACCGAGGGTCCATAGCCTAAGGACAGGCTTCAAAAGGTCTGAAATTACGTACAAAGGGTGCGGGTCCATTTTCCTGAGTCCATCTCTTTTATCAGCTTCTTGGAGGAGCCTGACCTCCAACACAAGTGAAGAACCACCGACCTGAGTGCCCTCTGCCTCATCCTCCTCCATGTGCTCCCAGCTCAGATGGTCGCTAAGCAGCCTCTCCGTGCTGCCATGGGACAAACGATCCCTGGCCTTACTCCCGGTCCCTTTGTCCCACCCCAATTCAGACACAAGGGGAGAAAGAAGGAACAAAGAGAAAGAAACAAAGACACACACTAAGAGGATGCTTTCAGAAAGCAGCAAAAGGGAAGGAGGGCCAGTTCAGCCACCTTCAGGTATCATTGAGAAACCACCTGATCCAAAGACCTCTTCCACCAGTCTGCCACGTAGTTGACATTTCCAGCCCTTTGTGGAATTTACTTAGTTGCTAGTGGAATACCAAGGCAAAATTATTTAACTTCAAAATGATCATGCTGAGGTGTGAGAATGCCTCCCAGCCCCTGAGATCTTCCCCCACCTCAGACCTGCAGCTGCAGCAGGACAGCCGTAGAACAAGGCTCCACACCCCACAAGAAGGGACAGTGCGCTCCTGTCCGGCACCCTCTCAGTCCTTCTCTCCCACCTACCAGCCTGGCCTCCCAGCTGATGGGCAACAGCCACAAAGAGAAGCACTCACTGCTGACTGTGGTGCAGCTCTTCTATCAGGTCACCAGCATGGCCCTTCTCACCCCTCTTCTTTAAGCAAAAGATGGGCTAGGGACACCTGAAAGATTTGTTTTCTAGATACACATGGGGAAGCAGGGTGATTCAGAGAAGGGGGAAGTAATAATTCATTTTTCTCCCTCCTCCCATCTCGTGGGGGAAGCTGCAGAATCTCTCCACACAGGCAAGGCAGAGCGCAGGGCAGCAGTGTCTAGTCTGGCGTGGCAGGACATGCCTAAAGTCACAGCTACTTGGGAGGCTGAGGCAGCAAGACTGCAAGTTTGTCTTGCCAGCCAAGGAAAATTAATAAGACACTGTCTGAAATAGAAAGAGAGAGCACAGTTTCTGACCCTTACACAGGCCTGCCTGGGATGGCCTGCGGGTGGAAGGTTATGTGGCTCATACTGGGGGCTCCCTGCTGATCTTGGGGGAAAAGGGCACAGGCACCAGGACCAGGGGATGAAGAAAGATTTTTGCAACCAAGCCCCTGCTGTTCTGTCTGCTCAGAAAAACCGCACAATGCACAGTGCACCCCAAGCTGATAGAGCACAGGCACCGCAGTGCGTGCTAGGAGGTGCCTGAGCCCTCGGCCTGCGGGCCCCGACTTTCCATGCTGATCTGTCTCTTCTCTCTCTCCTCTCGCTCTAACCGCAGTACAATGACTACGTTCATTACATCGAGCCCTGTTTTAAAGGCATCCTTGTCCAGGCGGACAGAGACAACCGAGAGGTGAGTGTCCGCGGCCCAGTGCCCTTGTCGTGACAGAAATGGCATCTGTGCAGCCTGCTTCCCGGTTCCTTTTGCTATGCACATGGTGCTTGGAGGAGCAAAGCAAGTCAGTAGTTACTCTGCAGACACCCGGGAACCCATCTGTGGGGTCTTCCTCACTCAGACTGCAGACTGGCCTCTTGCAGGTGATCTGGGGCTCAGCCTCCCACACAGCATCCCAGTTGGTCTTTCCACCATGTCAGTCTTCACAGGGAGCTTCCTCAGTAGAGGACAAATTCAAATCCCTTGGGCTGAGTCTTTTTCTCTGATAGAAAACCAAAGATAAGAAGACAGGGCAACGATTGTTAAGAGAATTTGCATGTCTGCCTGTGATCAGAGAGCTGGAGTTCAGCTTCCTCTTGAGCTTCAGCCCTGGCACCCCCAGTCTTCTGTGACGTGCTCACCACAGAGTTAAGGGCTAGATGCTGAGGTCACTGCTCACCTCCATCCCTGGACTGTGCTTCTCCCTCTGGCTGGCAGCGTACCGGCACTTTCTTCCAGCAGGGCACAAGGATTTGCACCGTGCCATCCACACCCCCTCTACTTACCTTCGGGGCGTCTGAGAAACGTCTGTTGGAGGGGTGCGGTCCATGGCATTGGCTGCATTGTGAGCAGGGGTCCCACAGTCGCATCCTCTGGCATTAGTTCTAACCAGCCTCCTCGGTTAGCCAGGCATGAGAGGTCTCTGGCTGCTCTTCCCACGAGTCCATCTAACGTTTACCCTGACAGCATTTTAAACAGCTGGTGGACGAGCTGGTGGTCAAAGGCGTAGGGGTCGTGGACCAAGCCCTGAGTGAGGCCTTCCAGATCCTGAAGCAGGTACCCGAAGCTGTAAAGCCTGGAGGGCTGCGGGAGTAGGAGGAAGGGCCAAGGCAGAAGGTGGGAAGTCCTGGCCTGTCGTGCCTCTGCCCTCCTCTGCCTCACACAGTTCCGAGAGGCTGGGCGAGGAAGTCTCTGCAACCAGGCCATCATGCTGATCACAGACGGGGCCGTGGAGGACTACGAGCCAGTGTTTGAGAAGTATAACTGGCCAGACCGCAAGGTGACTGTCTTGGTGGGGTTATGGTCAGGGAGGAGGGAGTCTCTCCCTCTTCCAGAGGTAGACTTCTCCCACTGCCATGGAGAGGACAGCAGTGGGACAGCCTCAAGTTCAAAGTCCTTTCCCATTAGAGCCTTCATAAGTGCATACCTGTCCTCATTGAGTGTCCCAAAACTATGGTGACCTTGGGCCCCAAGGACTGATGTGAAGGGCTTCAAGGTGAAGGACCAGCACATGGTTTTGAGACATGAAACCTGCCAGGCTGCCTGGCCTTGAACCTGCTCTACAGTCACCATGGCCATGGGCAAGTCACATTGCTGCTCAGGCCTCAGGGTCTTTCCTGATTAACAGGGGGCGCAAGCCAAGCATGATGATACAAACCTGCATCCCTAGCACTCTGGGAAGCTGAGGCAGGAGGAACACAAGTTCAAGCCCAGCCTGGGCAAGTTAGCCACTTAGTGAGACCCTGTCTCAAAATAGAAATTTTAAAAGGGCTGGGGATATAGCTCAGTGCAAAGGCACTAGGTTCAGTCCCTACCACCAAAAGAAGAAAGGAGGAGTGGGTATGAGTGGAGAACTCAGAAACTGAGGTGAGCCTGACCCAATAGCTAGGCCACACTACTGTGATACGAAGGCAATCTGCATCTCATGGATTAGGTCCGGGTCTTCACTTACCTCATCGGGAGAGAAGTGACTTTTGCTGAGCGCCTGAAGTGGATTGCCTGCAACAACAAAGGTGCGTGAGGTCCTGGCAGGGCAGCCTGCTGCACACAGGTGGGACGGCATCCCGGTCACACAGGTGCCGAGCACAGGGTGTGTACGGGAGGAGCAGTGCCTTGTAGAGAACAGTCGCCCTCTTTCCCATTTGGAAAAGGAGAGATAGCAGGTAGCTTGCTCGCAGAGCCTGACTCGGTGCTCCGTGAGCCCTTCAGGGCCTCTGAGTCAGAACGCCACCTGAAGTGGAAGTCAGAAATCACCTGTCTACCCAGTGTTCACACCAGGGAGAGCCGTCCTCAAATAAAGCCTGGTACCAGACCACCGTGTAGAAGACAGAGTGAGAGGCAACGGTGGCCCCGCATTTGCAGTGCCAACCCTGTCTTCCAGGGACTGAGGCAAGGGGCATTGCTGGGCATTGCTGTTCAGTTTTACTGGGATGTGGAATGAATGTTTTGTGAGGTGAGGCCTGAGAGGTGAACCTGTTCTAAAGCAGGGAAAGGAGAAGGTTGGGCTCAGAGGAGGACGGGAACCGCTGCTCTGAAAGATCTGCACTAAAAGCAGGACCTAGGACAGTGACATGTAGAAAGCTTACTGAGGAGTGCTGCTGTGACCGCTGCTCTTCCGGGGAGCTCTGGAGCGAGGAGGGCCCCTCAGAGGCCTCCCATACTGAGGCCCTCTCCCGCAGGCCTCCAGCCACCCTGGGGATGAGACATAAGCCCAAGGAGGCAGGTTCCTGTGGCCTGCCAATCCCAGAGGGGTGTGAGCTGGCCGTAGCTGCGGAGAGTGCAGGGCTGCCTGGGGACTCGGAGTGGAGGTCCGCTCTGCAGCCCAACCCTACGGCGTCCTCCAGGCTACTACACACAGATCTCCACGCTGGCTGACGCCCAGGAGAACGTGATGGAATACCTGCACGTGCTCAGCCGGCCCATGGTCATCAACCATGACCACGACATCATCTGGACAGAAGCCTACATGGACAGCAAGGTGGGCCTGAGGGTGGCTCTGGAGGCGGGAGATAGCTTTCTGGGTCAGAGAAGGTGAGCATCATCCTTCCTCAGGAAAAACCATGAAGGGAGGACACATCCCCTCCTTCTCTCAGCAGCTCTCAGCCCACTAACAGGGTCATTGGCAGTGTGCTATCCCCAGAGATCCAGACCACTGGCCCCCACATATCTTCCCACCATGGACAGCGCCCCCTGCTCAAATGCGCTCATCCCTCCCTCCTCCCCCACAGCCACCTCTCTCACTGTCCTTCTCTTCCTCTTATTCTGGGAAGAAAGCTGTCATCAACCGCTTACCATCATGGCACACCCCGCCCCCATCCACACACCCCACGCAGGCCCCCACATTTCACAGACATACACACAGAAGTCCTACACAAAGGAATAGATAGCAAAGGTAGAAGTCAGATGAGACGTTTGGAGGAGGGGGAACCTTCCGGTCACTTCTCCAATCATATCATTACGGGGCCATCTGCTTCAGTGGTAATGCACCAGACTGATAGGAATGGAGGTCAGAAAATGCTGGCTTAAGTAAGATGGACGTATAGTTCTTTCTCCCACAAAAGAGATTTAGAGGTGAGTATCTTGGAGCCAATGAGGAGCTCACCAATCACCAAGGACCCAGGCTTCTTCTAGTGTCACCTTCACAGTGCCTAAGCTGCAGCTCTCATCCCCCTGGTCAGGGTGGCTGGGGGAGCTCTAGCCAGCTGAGAAAACATTCTAGGTGTCGGGAGGGTAGAAAGGGGGCTGTGCTCCGCCCCTTCACCAGGCACAGCCTTCCTAACATGAATCTACCTGTCTTTGACCAGGACACACTCTCAGCTTGACTCCAAGGGGCAAAGGAGGCTGAGAACTCACTTTTTCAGCTTCTCTTCTGACTTCTATATCTAAGGGCAGTGACACTCTTATCTTTTAATAGCACACACAAGCCATTTGCCAAATTTGAGATTTAAAACCACATTAATTGACTTTAAAGGGACCTCGGCTACTAAGTCATGCCCTGGACATGTCATGAGTCTATCACCTACTACTGTCCCTAAGGCTGATGCTCAGAAGGGAAGAGCACGGTTCGCTTGGGCAGGCTTTGCCTTCCTTCCAGGTTCTTGCTGTTCATGGGGCCCTGTATGTCCAAAGCGGAGGAGAGAGATGGTGGGGTGGAGTGGGGATGTGCCTTGGCCTTGTCTCCCCTCACATGGTGCCCCATGTGCTACCCTCTTTGGTCCTTGCTCCATCCCTGTTCTGCATGCGGCCAGCCTCATGGCAGCTGCCAGTCTGGGGAGGGACCATCTCCCAGCATGCCCAGTGTGCGCCTTCCTCCTGCGGAGCATGTTGTGCTAAGGGAGCTGGCAGAGGAAGCCTTTGAGAACCCCCAAATCCAGTGACAGAACCTTGTATTCTGAAAAACAGTGTAGTGCTTGGGTGTGTTTGGCAGAAGGAACAGGAAAAGGAGATGAATGCTGGTAGAGACAACACATTGTTTTCCTGTAACACTTTCCATAAAAGTGACTTTGTATCGGGCGTGGTAGTGCACATCTGTAACCTCAGCTGCTTGGAGAGCTGAGGCAGGAGGAGTTCAAGTTTAAAGCCAGCTTGGACAGCTTAGCAAGAGCTTGTCTCAAAACAAACTATGGGCCGGGAATATAGCTCAGTGGCACAAGCACCTGCCTGGCGAGTGCAAGATCCTGAGTTCGATTTCCTGTACCAAAAAAATAAAAAATAACAAAATAAAATAGAAAGGGTTGGGGATATAGCTCAGTGATACAGCACTTGCCAGCATGCGCAAGACTCTGAATTCCATCCCTAGCACCACACACACACACACACACACACACACACACACACACAATTTCCTATTCTAGACAAGTTGTGTCAGGTTGTCCTCAGGTGGACAACCTTCATGGACAACCTTTTGATATTTCACAGTCTCTGGTTCCTCTAAGCACATAAATGAAGTTACAGCTTCTTCTTCACTTTAAAAAATTGACACCTGTCCCCTCACTTAAAATCCCCCTAATCCTATACCTCCTCTATTTCTCCTTCCCTCTCTTTCTCTGTGACTTTGGAGTCCCTGAGATCAGGATCTCCTGGACCCAGTTCAGGAACCTTTGAGCTGAGGTTTTTAGTCCACTTGGGGGACAGATGTCCCCACCCCACACCAGTGCCTCACTCCAGTATAGAATGGTTCCTAAGAGAAGCGGGGCCCAGCAGCTGCTTCCCCAGGGACACCTCCACAAATCCACAACTCAAGGAAATTTGAGAGCCTTCATGTCCCCCACAGAGGTGTGTCTGAGCACAGAACACAACTGGATGTCAGTGTGGTCCACTTTCAGGAAGCCTTACTGGGACGAAGGACGTAGCTCAGTGGCACAGGCACCTGCCTGGAAAGTGCAAGGTCCTGAGTTCGATTCTAGGTACCAAAAAAAAAGCCTTACTTCCCAGCTCAACAATGAAAAGTCCTGTGAGGTACAGGAGGAAGACTGATGGCCAAAATTCTTCCTTTCCCAAAAAATGTCGTGGAGACATCCATGACTCAGCAGCCTCCTTGAGCTGCTCTGAACAAAGATCAGGCTTGCCCAGCATATCTACATAGGCATTTTCACACTTGCCATCTTTGTTTCAAAGCAGGACACACATGTGGAGCCCCTGTGCAGGCTGCTAAGGGAACTGGCACAGTGACACGAGGTGGCGGGAAAGGGAGCCATCCCTGGGGCGGAGCATGATTCTGGCTCTGAGTTCTGAGTGGAGGGAGCTGTGGGTCCCTCCTGGGTGCATTAGAGGTGACCTGAGGCAGATGACAGCTGCACCACACCCTGCTTCACACCGTGGTCCTCACACTTATGCTTATGCTGGAGGGTGGCTCTGGAGCAGCGTCCTTGTAATTACCTGCCCTTGGTTATGGTTTATAGTAACCTTATCAGAGGTTTGTGCAAATGCTCATGCCTTGCTAAGCCTCTTTACTTCTGGGAAGGCACAGAATGGCCCATTTCCCCCAGTTCAGGCTCATCCGTGCCTGGCCAAGGGGAAAGAGCTTGGGGAGGGTGCTCGTGAGCTGGGTGTGGGCTCAGGACTTTGCCCAGTGACATGAGCCTGGGGCTCCTGCTCAATCATCTCTCCCCCAGCATTCCTGCCCACTCCCTTTTGCAGAGAAGGGAAGCCTCATCTGAGATTTCTTCCTGCCTGTGGAAGGTGATGCTGAGTAGTTGAATCAATGACCATGGTCCTCCATACTGTGCTCTGAGCAAGGCATACCAACGGGACCTTAGCCTCCCCCCAACCTCTGCCCTTTCCTCTCTGGCAGCTCTTTACCTCAAAGACACAAAGCCTGACACTCCTTACCACCGTGGCCATGCCTGTCTTCAGCAAAAAGAATGAAACGGTGAGTGGCCACTCCCTGAGACGTGGCAGCGGGGACCAGAACACCTTTATAGGCCGATGGCTTCTCACTCGGGTGAGCATCAAAGCCACCCTGGGAGGGTTGCAATGTAGACTCCCACACCTTGTTGCAGACTGGCTATATTGCAATCTTTGGCCAGTGGTGAGACTGGGGCTCTACAATTTCCCAAAGCAGCCCCTCTTTAGTGATTCTGCTCAGCCGACTGGTGGTCAGTTCTGCCACTCTGCCCTTGGTCCACTACTTTCGGAATATGAGGCTGGAGGAGGCATCTGCCAGCCTTCCAGCAAAACCACACTTCACCTACCAGGTTGGGCAGACTCTAACTTGGTTGTAAAAGCCTTTGGTGAGAGAATTTCTAGAGCCTTTCATCCTCCCCCTGCTCAGAAAATGCTTTATTGGCCCCATGCCCTGCTGAGTCCCTCAGATCCCAGTACTTCAGCTTCTGATGTGAAGATTAATATTCCATTCAACTTTGTATTTTATTTAAATATTACCACTGAAATATTAATACAGGGCATTAATCTTCTGAGCAGTTAAGAGGGCTCCCAGGGAGTTACTGGCAGGTTCTAAATTTTCATTTAGAGAGCTAAAAATCTAACTGCAAGGAAGGTCCACCTGAGGCATAAATGGCTTCCTCATCCAGGCTCTAAAAAGACCTAGAGTCCAGTCTGGCCTGGTGCACAGGGAAACCTACCCTCCCTTGCCCATGTTGTTCTCTTCCAGCGATCCCATGGCATTCTCCTGGGTGTGGTGGGCTCTGATGTGACACTGAGAGAACTGATGAAGCTGGCACCCCGCTACAAGGTGAACTTTAGTCGGTCCCTACCTTTGGTGAGAGTGTTGTCAGACTTCCATCACTGTAACAAAATACCTGAGAAAATTAATTTTAAATGGGGAAAGATCTATTTTGACTCATGGTTTTAGAAAAGTCAGTCCATGGTTGGTTGACCCTGTTGCTTTTGGGCTTGTGATTAGGCAGCATATCACAAGGGGACCTTGAGTAGAGCAATAATGCTAATCACACAGCAGCATGGAAGAGAGAGATTAGAAGGGGCTGGAGTCCCACTGTGCCCTTCAAAGGCATACCTAACCCCAGTGACCTAACTTCTTCCCACCTATCAAGCCTTCAGTATGGAAGCCTTTGGGAGACATTTAGGTTGTAGACTATAACAGAGTGCAACTTATAGGCTCCCCAGCACTGCCACGTCAGGCCCAAGAGCCTCTCCCCAGGCTGTGGTGCCAAGCCCACAACTAGGAAGGGTCTGCTCCATCTGGATCCCAGGCAAGCATAGCGTTGAGCATGGTGATAGTAGTTTGGCCTCCTGGGACCCTTTGCCATCACTAGTTATGACTTGCTTTGTAGCCTTCAGGAGGTTATTTGTCTGCCCATTGCTTCAGTTTCTCAATCCGCTTCTCCATACTTCAGTCTAGCTTTGAGAGTGAATGAGATGACATCATCAAGGTATCTAGAGCATGTGTTGGGAAAGAGTCAGGTAATGATACACACTGATATGGCTGCTCCAAATAGTAGGATTTGGAAAGGACTTCCAGAATCAATTGGTGGAAGTATGATGCTGGCTCAGTTACCTTTGTAGCTGAAAATCTCATAGCTGTGGGCTGCCATCTGGAATCACTATACAAACACAGACCCCTTCCCAACACAGTCATCCAACACAAACAGCCATCTAATGCTCTCTATCTCTGACTCTGGCAGCTTGGGGTACATGGATATGCCTTTCTGAACACTAACAATGGCTACATCCTCTCACATCCTGATCTTCGACCTTTGGTAGGTACAAATCTTATTTGCCTTGGGATCCTAATATTATGGGCTTTGGGAGTAGTTCACAAAACATTCAAAACACAGTGGATAATATGAGAAAAAATATATTTAAGCCACAGTCCCTGTTTTCAAATTGTTTATAACCTAGTAACAGACAAGACAAAAATATGTGAAATTATTGACAAGCACACCAGAAAGCATGTAATTTAAGGCTGTGGTTTGGAAGCTAAAGAACTCTGTGGGACAGTGTGTTAGTCAGCTTTCTACTACTGTAACAAAATACCTGAGAAAATCAACTTACAAAGAGAAAAGACTTATTTTGGTGTACAGTTTTGGAGGTTTCAGTTCATAGTCAGTTGACCTATTGTCTTTAGGCCTCTGGTGGTGGTGTGGCATCATGTTATGGCGGGTACATATAGTACCAGTGGTGATGGGAGAGGAAAGAGAGAGAGAGAAAAATCTAGAATCTTCTCTGAAGTCACACTGCCAATGACCTAACTTGCTCCCACTAGACCACACCCCTTAAAAGTCACCATACTGGGGACTATGCCTATAATACATGAGCTTTTGGAGGACATTACAGATTCAAGCATAGTAGACATTTGCTCACAGTCCCTTGACTGCCTCAGTAGCTCTGGTTCTCTTGCAGCTTAACAAGTGTATCAGTAGAACTCGAGAGGCCCCTGAAGAGGGCATGAACAATGGGCTCACAAAAAAAATGACAAGGGGACCTCTCATGACAGGTAGAGGGCAGTGGGTGGGACAAGGCCCATAAGTTTGTCTTAGGCTGTTTCTGAGTAAGCCCACCCATGTCGTAGCTCTCTCTGTTTTATTGATACAGGCCCTCAGGGTATTTTCACGTGAGTTCAACTCAGCAAGTGTTGGCTGAGAAAGAAAGTTGCATTGTTCTATCTGAAAGCTCTACCCTAAAATGGAGGGCTCTCTCCTTCCCTGGCCACAGTACATGTCCATGTCCATGGCCATGGCCATCACAGCTGCCACTTTCAGTGCAATGGCTGGTAAGGGAGCTAAAATCCTAGAGGGATCTTAGTGCTGTCCCCTCCCCTAGTCTTCAGTCAAGTAATAGAGTTCAAGGCAATGCATCATTTTCTTTGCCCTTGATGTGTCTACCATGTGCCTGACCTTATGATGCTTTGAAAAATGATATGAACAGAAGTTTATGTCAAATTAAGGAAGTAAGGTTTCAACAAATTAAACAGAATAATACCACATGGGACATGATTACACAACGAGATGTGGGAAGGCCAATGTCATGAGCTCTCCAATGAAGCCACTATCAGGAAAACATTAAAGTTTGATCCTAGCAATAAATGAAAAGGTCATGAATCATTTCACGTGTAGCCCTGAACTCTTCCTATGTCAGTGCCCTTAACAGAGCAGAATTGTGGATTTAATATGAAGGGCTAAATATGACCCTTCGGGGGGCATCAGAAGTTAGAAAAGGTAGTGGAGTGTTGCACTCACTCCAAAGAAACAGACATCCTGTACAGGCAAGAAAAAAGAAGATGCTTTCTTCGAAAAAATTATGAAATAATTTTTAAAAATACTCTCAGAATCAGAGTACACAAAGACAGAGATTTCAACCATACAAGCATCTGCTGGGGGCCTCATTTTACTAAAGTAGACAATCACGTTTTCAATTTACCCTGATGATAAACTATCCTCTTTCCTTTTAGTGGGGTTACCAAAGAGAACCTAGGAAGTACTGAAGACTTAACTGTAGACAATGTGGTGATACCTGTCTTTGCATGGGGAAGGGGGTCAAGGCCAAAAAATAATCATCATAAAATGTTAATTAATGTGTATCCATCAAGTTGGAGACGAGCTGTTATTAAGCTCTGCAGACCTGCCCTTGGCTCTGTCTCATTCAAACATTCTGTCCACAAGATGAAAATGCACATGACAGATGTTGTAAGGTCTGTGAGATATGGCTAATCTAGTAAGTGAGAAAATGAGCACAATGAAGTATTCTCAAAAAAAGTATTCTCATACAGCAATGAGCTACAACGAATGAGATGAAATTGATTAGGAATATGCAGATATGTGATTCAACAGTGCATCATGGGATGGAGGGAGGCCAAAGTCTGGCTGACTATGACCTTCATCTTAGCTGTCACAGTAGTGTGACTGTCCAGGAAGCCAGCAGACTCCTAGGCAGCCACTACAGCTGAAGGCTACTTCAGTGCACAGGTCATACGCCATACCATAGTGGCCAGATTCCATATGGAATATTAATTTTTATCCTGGAATCTGTCTTTGGAATGATACTGACAAAGCAGAACGTATTCAGAGGGAGCCAAACCATGTGCAAACTGGGAATGTTAGGCTGGGAGAAGTCACTCCCAAGAGTGTCAGGGCCTTTGAACAGCTGAAGCGTTGTCAGGAGGAGCACATTCTGTGGCTCCAGGGGAAAGAACTAAGATCAGTGGATGAAAGTTACAGGGAGGCAAATTCCAGGTCTGTAGGAGGAAGAACTTTCTAACAACTAGAGCTGTCCAAACTATGACAGCTGACTCACAAACCAGGGAGGTCCTCGTCTTGGGAAATATCCACCCAGCGGCCATGAGACCATCTGTCACAAATGTTGGCAAGGGAAGCTGTGCGTTGGATGGAAGTTTGGTCCAGATAGCTTAAGGAATCCCTAAGATTCTTTGATTTCATTTATATACACGAAAGGCTTTATGTAATAGAGAATAATAAGAGTAAGGCCACATGCTAACCTGGTATTTTCCTTCCTGCCCACCCACTCCAGTACAGAGAGGGGAAAAAACTAAAGCCCAAGCCCAACTACAACAGTGTGGACCTCTCTGAAGTGGAGTGGGAAGACCAAGCTGAAGTCGTGAGTGGGGAAAAGAAGGGCAAAGAGAAGCTGGTTTATGTAGCTCCATATCAAACCAATGAATGACAATGGGCATTGAGATTTCTCTGTTCTTCACAAGCAGAATGGTTCAATCCCAGGGCCTTTACAAACCCCAACCAGAATTCCTGTAATGTGTAAATCTTTTAACAACTAAGAAAGTATATCTTCCTAAGTCACAGGGATTATAGAGACAGGATGAACCTATATCTCTAAACTACTGAGTTTGAGTTTCAGTGATGTGTGAGCCTGGCCTTTGGTCTCCATATCATATCTTAGATGAAATTATGTCTCAGCAACATGACACTGGATCCCCTAATGCCCCAGGCCCCTTCAGAGCATTGTCTTGGTGACTGCCCAGAATTATAACCTAAATGTCACCCGGAGTCAGGTCTCTCTTCCTTTCTGGCATGCTGTTTGGGGGAAAGGTGAAGAACCAAGTGTCCCAAGGGATCTCCTCTAATCTGATCAGCAAAGCTCAGGTCCTCAAATCCTGCAGTGTGACCCGTGGAACTGACATCATTCTCTTTCCTCTCCAAGCTGAGGACAGCCATGATCAACGGGGAAACAGGTTCTTTCTCTATGGATGTGAAGGTTCCTCTGGACAAAGGGGTAAGGAGCTGGTTGTTGAACCAGGATGCAGTTCTAGTAAGGCAAATTTCAACCTTTCCACTGAGATTTGATTCAGATTTAGCTTCACATAGGCTTATATGGGTGCTTGCTGTAGCCTATAGAGCTTGGTTAGAGGTCTGTCCAAGGGAGTGGCTGCCCCAGGGAAACTCTGGCCGAGAAGCCACACTCCTGTTCACATCCGTGATTGGTTCTTTGGAGACCAGTGAGTGCGGCGGGTTAGCCCAAGTCACCTACAGCTCTTCTTCCTTCTGCTGCCTGCTATTTGGCCCTTTGGTTGTTCATGATGAGAAGGGGGAAAGTGACAGTTAATTGTGCAAATTGTCAGCAGCTCTGCAAAAGCATGTTATGCGAGAAGAGATCGAAAATATCTGCTACACCTTGTAGCTGATTTTTACCCACTTGTAATCATAGAGCATCGGGAATCGATACCCATGTTATACCACTAATGCTACAAACCCGCACATCATTTAGAAAAGGCCAGTGCATCCCCTCGCTTAGCAGGTCCCATTGCATCCACTGATTTTGCATTGTCCCCTGACATATTTACAAATGTCACCTCCTCCCACACAGCCACCCCCACCTCCTCCTCCTGCTGCCCATCTGCCTCGGCTCAGAGAACACAGCATCTGTCTGCAGAAATTAGACCCAAGTTCTTCCACAAGCACAGCCCTCTACAGAGGCCAAAGAGGAAAGCACTGGAAAGCAAAGCGTCCCTTTTGGGCCATCAGCGGCTTTTCATTGTGACGATGCTCTGATGTCTGTGCCATCTTTCTGGGCTTTTATAAGCTCTGGGGTGGGAAGGGCAGAATGGGCAATTTTGATGGTATCAGGCCACCTGTGACAGCTGCTCCTTCTCCTGATCCAAAAAAAAGCCAAGGCTTCTCCCAGTCACCCCATCCTCATCCCAGCTGGGCTCCTGCTCACATGCATGAGGGTTGCCACCCAGAGCACTTAGCCCATAGTGGGACGTAAGGTGCATGGGGCACCCAGCAGCCTGAAAACAGATCTGAGTGTGGTTATTCCCTGTCTCAAACACATCAACTCCGTAGGTGTGGTTTGCACCCACTCTGTCCTCCCAGGGCTCAGTGTCCTCATGTTGCCTTCACCCTTCTCAAAGCCACAAGGCAGAGTCCTAACCACACCCAGCAGTCCGACCATGGCCTGAAATATCTGCCTAATATTTCATCACCGCTAATCAACCACCCAGGCTACATACTTCCAATGTAACCGAAACTTCCTGGTACATAAGTGCTTTGCTGTAAAGGAGGAAGAGGAGAAGGGAGGAGTGAAAGAACTGTTACAGATATTTCATAGCGTGTAGCTGTTCATGCTTTTACTACTAAGAGTACTAACAATGATGGTCCACACTTACTTGAAACTGGGTTGAGTACTTTCAAGTATTCACTCATTTAACACCACCTTATAAAGTTAGTACTATCCTTTCCCTATTTTTTGGCCATTCAGAGAAGCCAGAAGCTTGCCTGGTGTCACCCAGATAATATATTGCAATTCTAGACTACACGCCCATAACCTCTGGTGGCTGGGTCTTTTGTGAAGCACTGGCTCTGAATTCTCAAGTCTCTAAAGATTTCCCCCAAAATGTCTCTAAAATACTGTTTCTGGTTTTCTTTGTTTGTTTTTTGATTTTTTTTGGTACTGGGAATCAAACTCAGCACCTTGCGCTTGCCAGGCAGGTGCTTATGCAGCTGAGCTATATCCCCAGCCCCTAAAATAGTGTTTCTATTTTGTCTTAAAATCTTGTGTCTTGAGGTGTTGGAAGTGCAGCAGTGGTAGACCCTGCCTAGCATGTATGAGAGCCCAGCACTGCAAATATAAATAAAACAAAAACCACTGACTTCTCCACTCCATCCACCCCATTAGACCTCACTCAGCCCCTTGAATCCTTCCTGTCTTTTCCCTCTCCCCGGAAGCTCCTGGCCCACACTGTGTATGGCATCAGCACAGTGGCACTGAGCTTCTACCTGCTCTGGCCATTATGATCCACTCTTCTCTGATGAGGCTGTTTTTTCCACCACTGACTGCTCTGCCTCCCCGATGTCTTCTCATTCTAAGAGTCCGCCCTCTGGCAGCGTGTTCCAGCTGCCCACTGATCGGCCCTCTCAGCTCAGTGGTGCTCAGTTTATAAGCTGGTTCGTCTGTAGGAACAATGTTCAAGTCCAGGTCCTGGCCAAGGAAAGCTTTCTTAAAGCATTGTGGGAATACCTGTCATCGTTCCAGTCTGTCTCCTGGGACACAGTCACCTATGCGTCCTAATTTCCTATGGATCGATTCAGACCTTTCTCCATCTGCAGCCACAGTGGCACCACTCAGGAAAGTAGTAGCATCCCCAGCGTGACTGACAGAAGGACTCACAAACTTAGAAACCTATGGGGTCAAGTGGAAATGTAAATGTGAAACGGACTCACCTAGGCCGCAGGGTCAATAGTATTGAGAACTATGCCAAACCAGAGAGATACGCATGTCTAATGGACAGAGTCAAAAATCTTACTTAAAATGTGCCTAGCTAATTCCAAAAGTATTAAGAACCTAGCCCAGGCCAAAGTCTAGTATATCAAATGTGTCAGGTGCCTGCTTGGCTTGTGGGCTTCCTATCTATCACCTCACTGTGGGCTTTTTGCTTCAAAATGAAGTCCAAGAGCAGGTGTCATACTTTCTGAGCCACCAGCAACATCTTGGCCAAATGTCCTTGGGCACGTTGTTTAAAAGAACAAACCAGAAAAGCAAAGTCTTCTAGAGCATTCGAATTAGGGCCCTTTTTATCATCCCCATGATATTTGATCGTTTGGAATGAATAGTCAGCAATGGGAGAAAAGAGAGGCAGATGCAATGTGCTTTACCAGGCTCCGGTCCTTCCACAGGAACCCGTCTGACTCAAGTGCACACACGTACATGCTAGCAGCCAGCGTGGGCAGGGCAGAGCAGACCACGCAGTGCCCAGCGCATCACGGACCTCCAGTGTATGTAACAGCAGTGGCTGCACTTCTGCCCTAGGACTCTCTGGCAGACTTTGCTTTGGCCACCCCTAACTTGGACCCGCACACGGAACAAGTCCAGGAAATGTACTTCCAGCTCAGCTATTTGACACAGTACAAACTCACTGTAAGAGGCCGGGCGTGGTGGCATATGCCTGTAATCCCAGAACTCGGGAGTCTGAGGCAGGAGAATCGCCATGAGTTTGAGGCCAGCCTGAGCTACACAGCAAATTCACAGCAAGCCTGAACTACATAGCAAGACCTCATCTCCAAAAAAAAAAAAAAAAAAAAAAAAAGCACTACAAGAATAGAATGAATTTTTTTTACATTACACCTATTTTTATTGTATATATTTAAAGTATATGATTTCTGTATTGATATACATATACCTAATGAAAAGATTATTACAGTCAACAAATAATGCAATCATATATACAATATAGATCAAATACATATATTCAGCCCTTTTTTCTGTTGTGTGCTAAGGAGACCTATAATACCATCAGCATATAATATGAAGTTATTAGCTATAGACTTATCCTACATAACAACTTCAGACATTCTAAGCTATATTTTTTCCCCTTTTCCACTCACTCATCCCCACCTCCTAACGACTACTGTTTTGTTACCTGTTTATATGTATTGGGGCTTTTTTAAAAGACTCCACATGGGGCTGGGGATTTAGCTCAGCAGCAAAAGCGCCTGCCTGGCATGCGCAAGGTCGTGAGTTCGGTTCCTGGTACCAGAGAAAACCAAAACAAAACAAAAAAAAAAGACTCCACATGATTCTGCTGAGCTCATGCAGCATTTGTCTTTCTCTGTCTGCCTGTTTCACTTAGCATAATGCTGTCCGGGTCCACCCAGGTCACTGCAAATGTGAGCATCTCCTTCAAAGGCGCAGAGCATTCCATTACAACAATTTCTTCATCCAGTCGTATATCAATAGACACCTTGCTTGTTTCTGTATCTTGACTACTGTGAATGACAGAGCAATGAACACAAGAAGGCAGATATTTTGCAAGATAATAATTGCATTTCTTTAGGTTGTGTAGTCAGCAGAGGGATTGGTAGGTCATATGGTAGTTCTGCTTCTAATATTTCTAGGAAACTTCCTACTGTTTTCCACAATGGTTGCTCAAATCTACATCAACAATCTATACCCCTTCTTTTTTTTTTCCATACCCCTTCTGACAGTGCGCATCTCCTCCCTCCAACCCACGTCTCCTCCAACAGCTCCTCTTTTCCACAACCTCACCAACACTTGCTACTTCTTGTCTTTTTTTATAAAAGCCATTTTAACCAGTGTGCAATGACATCTCATTGTGATTTTGATTTGCATTTCCCTGATGATAGTAATGTTGAATGCCTTTTCATATACCTCTTGGCATTTTCCTGTCTACTTTTTATTTTTTTTTGGTACCAGGAATCGAACTCACAACCTCACACTTGTGCTGCTGAGCTATATCCCTGGCCCTTCCTGTCTGTTTTTGAGAAATATCTATTTAGCTTTTTTGCCCATTTTTAAATTGAGTTATTTGGCCTTTTGCTGTTGAATTGAATAACTTGTTTATATATTTCAGATTCTAACCCCTTATCAAATATATGGCTTGCACATATTTTCCCCCAGTCTATAGGTTGACTTATCATTTTGTTGGGCAGAAGCTTTTACATTATACGCAGCCACACTTTTTCATATATTTTTGCTTTGTTGCTTGTGCTTCCAAATGGAGATTTTAAAGCCAAAGAGTATGATATTAGAAATGAATTTTTATTGGATGGATTTACAAGCACATTGGAGAAGGGATAGTGAACTTGAAGATGGGTCAATAGAAATTATCCAATTTGAAGAACAAGAACTGAAAAAGAATAAATGGGGGAGGAGAGAGGGAACCTCAGTGACCAGTGGAACACTATCACATGACATATATTTTTGACTTGTGACAATTAATCTTGACTGTCAACTTGATTGGAGAGGTGAGTGGATTTTGAGGGTGCTAACCTTGTCAATGGATTAGCTCATTGAGGAGTTTATAGCTAAGTGGATTATTAGGAGGTAGGGCCTAGCTGGAGGAAGCAGATCATTGCAGGGCAGTCCTTTGAGAGGTATATTTTTGATTCTTGATCACTCAGCTTCCTGGTGGCCATGAGGTGAGCATCTTTCCTCTGCCGTGCACTTTCTCCATAATGGTTCCACCACAGAGCCAGCTGGCCATGGACTAAATCTCCTTTAAGTTGTTTATGTGAGGTATTTGGTCACAGCAATGGAAAGCTGACTAATACAGAGTTCAAAAGGAAAAGAGAAAGAATGAATTGAAACACTAATTGTTCAAGAAGCCTCGAATTTGGTAAAAACATCATTCTACTAATCCAGTAATTTCAAGAAACTCTATGCAGAATAAAAACAAAAATAAAACAACATCTGGCCATGAAATAGACCAACTACTGAAAATAAAAAATTTCAAAGAGTTTAAAAGAAAAATAGATGCATTGTAGAAAGGAAAATAAGGCCAGGGATATAGCTCAGCAGCACATGCCTGCCTGGCAAGTGCAAGGCTGTGAGTTCAATTCCTGGTACAAAAAAAAAAAAAAAAAGAAGAAAGAAAGAAAGAGGAAAGATAGTAAAAATGATGGCTAATTTCTCATTCAGAAACAATAAGATAATGTCTTTAAAGCACTGAACCATATCACACTCCCCACACAAAAATTAATTTACTGTGAATCATAGCACTCAATAGAAAGTTTAAAACTATAAAACTTTTACAAGAAAATATAAGGCAAAAAATCTTCTCAACTTAGGGACTGGGGATTTAGCTCAGTGGCATGGTGCCTGCCCAGCAAGTACAAGGTGATAAGTTCGAGTCCTGGTACCAAAAAAAAAAAGAAAAAGTTACAAAATCTTCTCAACTTGAAGGTATGTAAAAATTTTTTGGAAAACACAAAAAGCACTAACCATATAACAAAATTGAATAAACTGAACTTCATTAAGAGAATAAAATTCTGCTCACCAAGAGGAAAGAAGAAATGAAAAATATAAGAAATTGTTAGAAAATAAAAAAGCAAGGAAAATTAAAATGAAAGCAAACAGACCCAAAAATGCACGAAAAACTCCTACAAAGCAATAACAAAAAGACTAACAGCCCAGTAAAAAGTGGACAAAGTACTTCATAATGGAAGACAGATCTGCACCCGACTGATTAACACTTGAAAGGATGCATTCACTGTAAGTAATCAGAAAACTGCCAACTAAAACTTGAAGAGTCCACCTAATGCCCTTAACAATGGCTAAAATGTGAAAGACCAAATGCTGACACCCATGTAGAAAAATTAAAATACTACTATCAGGTAGTAAAAATATAAAATAGTAAAACAATTGGGAAATTGGCATGTTTCTTTAAATAAAGCTACACATATTTTACCAAATGGTCCAGAGATTCCATTTCTAGGTGCTATGAAGAGAAATGAAAATACATGTCCATAAGATGTGTTTCAGTATTATTGTAGCAGGTTTATTCACTATAGCCCCAAACTAGAAACAACCCAAGTATCCA
>NW_004955454.1:4297935-4392231 GCF_000276665.1 Chinchilla lanigera | reverse complement strand
GTGAGGACAGAATTCAGAGCAAGGGTTTGCTGTAGAAGGCAATACATGGGTGAACTTAAAGGCCAGGCAGAGAGATTGCAGAGAATGTGAGCATCCTATACCTTGACTGGTGTCTTGGTTACTTTTCTCTCATTGCTGAGACAAAATACCTGACACTCAAAGTTAAACAAGGAGAGGTTTATTCAGCTCATAGTTTGTAGAGGTTTCAGTCCATAATCAGCTGGCTCTAAGGCAGGGTGGCATAGCAGAGGAATAACCATTCATGGTAGTGGAAGACACCACAAGCAACAAGAAAGGAGGGGAGAGCAAGCCTTCTTCCTCCTGTATATTGTATGCAGGCTACCCACCCTAGGGCAGGTGCAGCACTCGCACCCTTAATCCCAGCATTGGACCTAGAATCAGTCATGAACTCTAAATTCGGTCCCCTCCAAAAAGCTCACCTTTGAAAAGCCTGGTCCCCATGACCGCATGAGGCTTTGGGAGGACATCCAAGCACAAACCATAACAACTGGAGAGGTAATGTCATGACTATATACAAACTAATCAAAACTAATTGCATGATGTAGTTAAGATCTATGTGATTCACAGTTTTTTCAATTTAAAAAAAGAAGGAAAAAAGTGAAAAGATGATCTCTAACTCTGATACTCAAACAAGCCCACCTTGGCTCCCAGGGCTCCCAAGTCATCACCCATGCTGGCTCCCACCCTCCGCACACCTCCGGAGACATCCTCTCAGCTACTGTGATAAGGGGACCTCAGGGAGCTGACAGATAGAGGGGGCACAGGGCATGGCTGGACACTGAGGACAGAGCTGAAAATCCAGGCATCTGGTTTGTTCTAAAGCCCTTTCCCTGTAGAAAGCAAACTGTTCTTGGCATCTCTCTTCCTCTTGGCCCCCTCCAATGTTTCGCTCTAATTTCCAAAGTAAAGAAAAGTCAGGCAGAAGTAGAAAAATAGTGTAGGTCCTGCGTCAACTACAGGCTGTGGCTTTCATAACGACATGATCTTGTGTCCTGAGACAGTACAATTCACTGAGCTTCAGAGCCCAGAACACAACCCCACCGCAACTTGGTGTGTAAGACATGCCTCTTCACTCTGGCTTACAAATGAGAACACTGATCCTTGGAGAGATAACTTGCCCTACAGCACCCAACTTGTGAGTGGCTATGCTGGGCTTAAAGCCAGATGTGCCTGACCCAGCCAGTGCCCTTGGCTACTATATACACCTCCTGACACCCTGATTCTACAAATTAAACTGCAAAGATGGCCGCTTTGGGAGGACATCCAAGAACAAGGAAAAGGGTGATGCAGCTGGGGCAGGGGGTGCTATGCAGAGGCCAGTGTCATTCTCGCTGGACTCGACTCTAGAGAGGAAAGGTTAGGTGGACTGTTTGTATATGTTCTAAAAGCTTTTAGCCCTAATGACACCATGGGAAACCTGGAGCCACCAAATATTGTAGCCACCAGCCACACTGGCTAGCATTTAAATTCATATAAATCAAAATAAACTAAATTTTGAATATTCAGTTTACCAGCTACACATTGCACACACTCAGTGGCCACGTCATAGGACCACCATGATGACAGGGCAGGTCCAGACCTTAGTCATTAACCAGACAACACCACTTGCACCAGGCCACAAATTTTCTGGACCGGAAATGATCCTGGATGTCAATAAAGGAGCATGGTGGGGTGGCCAGAGGGGGTGGAAAGCAAGGGAGACGTACAGAGGTGTTGACACGAGTGCTGGGTGAGGAGGGTGAGATGCGGGTGGCTGTTCTTCTCCCCACCAAGCACGCTTTTCTGCTCTCTCAGAAGCGAGTCCTTTTCCTGACCAATGACTACTTCTTCACGGACATCAGTGACACACCTTTCAGGTGAGGGACCCCTTGCCTCATTAGCAGGGAAGAGGGTAGGTGGAGCATGAATGCCGAGGACCCAGGGTGCAACTTTCATCTTTGAGGGATGGATTTTCTCATATTGGCAATTTTGTTGCAAAAAAAAAAAAACAGCTGAGCTTTCAGAAAAGTCTAGACCTGCTTTATAGCCAAGTATGCTGGTTCCGTAGCCAAGCTCCTGGTTTGAAT
This sequence comes from Chinchilla lanigera, assembly GCF_000276665.1. Lineage (NCBI taxonomy): Eukaryota > Metazoa > Chordata > Mammalia > Rodentia > Chinchillidae > Chinchilla > Chinchilla lanigera. The sequence goes on along the minus strand of NW_004955454.1, from coordinate 4,390,144 downwards.
CCCAAGGCCACCAACTACGGTCTGTGGGACCTTAAATTATTTAATCTCTCTGTGCTTCAGATTCTTCCTCTATAAAATGGGGGGGGGGGTTAGGGGCTGGGGATTTAGCTCAGCGGCACAGCACCTGCCTGGCAAGCGCAAGGTCGTGAGTTCGATTTCCAGTACCGGGAAAAAAAAAACAATGGGGGGGGTAATAATGGTAGCTGTTTCTTGGCAGTGCTGCAAGAATGAAATGACACGATCTACTTAAAGGTCTCAGAGCAGTGCCTTATAAGATGAAGGGGTCAAATTGGAACAAATTTGAGTTCTCTTCAACTGTACAAATATTTGACTCTAAGCTTTGCACAAATTGGGGAACAAATGGTCCTTGCTTCGGAGTTACCTTGTTTCTCAGGAAAGCCCTGTCTCCTTGGCCTAACTGTTCATTTGACTGCACAGGGACTTTTGTAAAATTACCAATACTTTGCTCCCAAGCAAACTCAGTGGTTCCAGATTCCTGGGGTGGAGCCCAGACGTAACAGCTTCTAAAGCTCCAGGGATTCAGACCTGATGCTCCACCAGGAGAGGCAGGCTGGCAGGACTCAGCCAGTGGGAAAGGACTGCCCTGCACGCAGCACAGACTTCTCTTCCTGTCAGGGGCTCTTGTGACATGCAGGATGAGCCTTGTTTAAAAGGGTGGGAAGAGCCCTTGGTGTGGCATTCCCAGGGCCCTTCCCAGGAAGGAGGGCTGATCACAAGCTAGTGGTGTTCCAGGACTGTGAGATGCCTTCCCCTCTCTTTCCAGCTTGGGAGTGGTGCTGTCCAGGGGCCATGGGGAGCGCATTCTCCTGGGAAACACGTCTGTGGAAGAAGGTAAGTTGGGCCAAGTGCTGATGGGATTTTCCCAGCATGCTAGGTGGGGCCAGTTTGACCATCTCACAGTGCCAGGCTTACATGCACGCAGCCTGGAGACACTGCCCCTGGAAAGGCAGGGCACTGTGTGTCCCTGCGACTGCCAGGAGTCAGTCGTCACATCAACAAAGCCAGAGAATTGCCAGCCTTGTGCTGTCAGATCCCAGGAGGCCTTGCTAAACCAGAAAGAAGGGCTGTCCCGAGAGTGAGTTTCTCTGCAAAGCTACATTTTCCATCACAAGACTCCGAGGAGGGTAGAAAGGAGGTGGGAGAGTGAGGGATCCAGCAGGGAGTGGCGGACACACCTGCAGCTCCAGCTATTCCGAAGGCTGTGGCAGGAGGGTCGCGGCCAGTTCCAGGCCAGGCCGGGCAACTGGTCTCAAAGTAAAATTTGAAAAGAGTGAGGGAACTGGTCTATTCCTACAGGCTTCCGCAACAAAGAACCACAAAGTACATGGCTTAAAGCACAGAAGTGTATTCTCTCCCAGTTCTGGAGGCTGGGTTCCCTAGGGGAGGGCTTTCCGGTGCCTCTTCCTACCTCTGGCAGCCTCAGCCTTCCTCAGCTTTTGGGTGCCGCAGGCCTTCTCCGCCTCCATTGCTGCAGGGCCTGCTCCCCTCAGGTGTCTCCGCCTATGCCCCCTTTTCCCTCTCATGAGGACACCCGACATACGGGACCTGGGCCCACCCTCATCACCTCATCTTAACCTGAATACAGCGGCCAACACCCTATTTCCAAAGAAGCTCAAATTCACGGGTACCAGGTGTTAGGACTGCTGCATATCTTTTGGGGGATACAAATCATCCGTAACAGGGAGCTCACAGGGGTGAACCTGAGGGAAGAGTAATGGGAGTGGGGTTGGGTAGCAGAGGGGGCCCCACCCTCCCTGTTCCCACCCAACACAAGCTACCTGGGCACCATGACAGAACAAGCCATGCAGCCAGGAGTCAGAGTGTCTCCGGAAGCCCTTTGACGATGTGGCCACGGTTGTTTAATACTCACATTCTGCCCATTCCTCCTCCACTGTCCCTTTAAAGCATCCCTTTGCTCCATCACTCTGCCATCCTAGCCATCCTCACCTCTTCCCCTGGACAACCAGCACAGCCTCCCACTAGGCTCTCTGCCTTTCTTTCTCTGAACATCGGCCCCAGCGATCTTTCTAGAAATGCCGAAGCTGACCATGTCACAGCTAACGACTTTCTGAGATTCTCACACCCTGCTGCACTGACCACCAAGGTCTTTCTGGGTGCTGTGCTTGCCCTGAAATGCACTCCTCTCCGCCCCCACCTCCTCTCCGCCCTCACCTCCTCTCCCAGCTCACTCCGACCCACCATCAGGTCCCAGTGCAGGTGACACTTGTCAGAGAACTGCCTCAGGTAGACTGCCTACACTCACCTGGCGCCCCCCGCATTGCCCTTCCAGAGAGATTGGCCGTGAGGCCAGAGTCCCCTCCTCTACCTTCTGCAGCCCCCCGAGCGGAGCCGTCACAGCCCCAGGCCTTCACTGTGTCTCATTCCTCCCACACCTGCCTTCCTCCACCCAGATATTCCCATGTGACATCACCCCAGGGAACAGACCCACTTCTGCTCAGGGAGCTTGAAGTCATGCAGTCAGCGGGGCCTCTTTGTAGCTATTTGTGTCCATGTCATTCCAGCCTTCCTTCAAAGGGCTCCAAGAAGCCCGCTGGCCTTTCCATCATCTTGTCCTACAAATTCAATAAAGCTGAAGCACCTGTATATGTTTGAGTGCTGAGCAGGAGCCAGTATAGCAGCTGTTCATGCAGTGGACAATCAAGCGCTGAGCGCAATCAGCCCAGGCCCTGAGCCAGGCAGGGGCCACAGAGAGTTCAGGGGGCACACGTGGCCCACCTCTCGCCTCATCTCTCACTGGGGCCCAAGGGAGCCAATGAAGGCACAGTCACTGGCTTCAAAGTCCCAGTTCCTTGGAGGAAGATGCTCAGGGAATTAAACATAGCCACTTCCGGACTTGTCCGGAATGACTAGACTTTAACCTGGAAAGCAGGGAACGACATGACAGTTGAAGGAAGGAAAAGGTGACGACCTCTGGCCGACTGGTAGCTCACTGCGGATGTAGGGCTCATCCCATCCCTGAGGAGCACCTGGGACTTGGGCACAGGCCCTCTGTGCAAACCTGGAAACGTCCTGTCAGTTGAGCTCCCCCTCTGGCTATGAATGAGAAAGACCAGAACCCAGCCGTTTTAGAGAATCTTCCATGCCGGGTGTGGTGGTGCACGCCTGTAATCCCAGCACTCCGGAGGCTGAGGCAGGAGGGTCGTTGTGAGTTCGAGGCCAGCCTGGGCTACAACGTGAGCTCAAGGCCAGCCTGAACTGCATAGCGAGACCCTGTCTCAAAAAGAAAAAAAAAGAGCATCTTCGTGGGCAGCTGTCCCTGAGCCCCTGGGGGCACACTCCAGGCAGGGACGTTGTCCTAAGTGTGCACTCTGGTTCCAGGTCTGCACGACTTGCTTCACCCAGATCTGACCCTGGCCAGTGACTGGTAAGCAGGACTAGAGGGTGGGAGGGAGAAGGGTGGGTTTTTGAAGTAATATGGACTCTCCTGGTTTCCAGGATCTACTGCATCACGGATATTGACCCCGACCACCGGAAGCTCAGCCAGCTGGAGGCCATGGTCCGCTTCCTAACAGGGGAGGATCCAGACCTCGAGTGTGAGTGCCGCCCAAGGTGGGGAGTAACTGGTCCTCCAGAGCCCTACAGCTTTGCAAGGAGGAGGAGGTCAGGTGGTAGGAGAGGAGGCTGTACGCGGCCCTTCCCTGGAACACCTGAGTGGCTGAGGCAGAACAGGGGTAATCTCAGAGGAAAAGGCCCAGCCAGCCGCACCTCAGGTCCAAACTGGACACTGCTCACTAGGGACTGTGATGACCTAGGTGGTCCCATGTCAGGGACTGACACCCTGACATCCTTGGGAGTCTCTGTCCACCAAGCAGCGTTAAGGGCCTCTACCTGCCTGTCCGCTCTGTCCCTACCACCCCCCAGCAGTTGCTCTGGGCAAGCAGCTGAGGCTCTGTACTCTAAAGGCCCAAGCGAGCCTCTGGCCAGATGGTCTCGTAAAGTCCCTGGCCTGTGAGGGCTTTCTGAGCTCAGTCCTTAAGCTCCTCTTCACAAACACCACTAGGGAGCTCACTGGAGAATGCTGGAAAACAAATGGCTCGGTCTCCTTTCTGCCCCCAGGTGATGAGGAGTTGGTGCGGGAGGTGCTGTTTGATGCAGTGGTGACAGCCCCCATGGAAGCTTACTGGACTGCGCTGGCTCTCAACATCTCTGAGTAGGTACCAAGAGGGCTGAGGGCTCCAGGAGCAAAAGCACCTTGTTGCTCAGGCCTCCAGCATCCCTTGGCTGAGTCAAGACTCCTTCCACCACCTGGCTGGCAGCACTGGGGACTACCCAGTCCTCTGGCCTCAGAAAACGGGGAGGAGGACAAGAACTTGTAGACTGTGGTAGGGGATGGGAACAACTTTCACACCAAGCCCTCTGGAAAGTGGAGCTCTGTAAAGCCAGATAGAAGGATGAGTGTGTGGAGTGTGTGTATGGGCATGAGGGCTAGGGGACCGTGTGATATTGATAAAGTTAAGATCACAGTGGGCTGTAAAATATGAATAGGAAGGCCCAACATAGGAAGATCTCAAACCTCCCCTAAACACTCAATAGATTAGCTTATTGCTGATATCCTAATAAATATCCTCATAAATATTCCAAAAGAATCTTACAGGAACAATCTCCTGGTGCACGGTGTGAAAGGCTATATGCATACTATACCACCACTTCTGCACAGGAAGGGAGAGAACACAGTATATATGTTCATGTGTGCATGTTATCCACATAGGCAGCATCTGTGAGAAGCTGTTCGGGACAGGTTCTCGTTGGTTTTTCTTGGCTAAAACATTGGGTAACTAAGCCAGGCATGGTGGTGCACACCTGTAATCCCAGCATTTGGGAGGCTGAGGCAGGAGGATTGTTGTGAGTTCAAGACCAGCCTGGGCTACAAAGTGAGCTCAAGGCCAGCCTGAACTGCATAGTGAGACCTTGCCTCAAAAAAGACACACACACACACACACACACATGCACGCAAATGGATAACTGGCCTAGGCGTGGAAAGGACACTGCACTGTGTAACTTTTTAGTACAATGGTGAACTGTGCAATGTAAGGCCCTTACAAAATAAAACCCTGAATAAAGAAAGAAAAAGAATATAGTGGGCCAGGCACTGTTCCATGTACTTAATGCTTGTTAACTGTATGATGTGGGTGCTGTCATTACCTCTTTCACCAATAAAGAAGCTGAGGCATAGCAAGACCAAGCAACCTGCTCAAGGTCATGTGCCTCACACACGGCCAAGCTGGGACACAGGGCTCAGACCTGAGCCCCTGCACCTCCCCTGCAGGGGTCTGATCACTAGGTTGGAGGGGAAGGGCACCAGTGTGCTCTTTCCATGTTCAGAGATGAGCCATCGATGCTTTTTAGTGGTGCAAAATGTAGAGAAACAAATGTTCGTAACCAGGGTGTGCGTTAGAGAAGACGACCTGGGTACTTAATATAAAATAACATAAAGCTAAAGAGAAAAGTCTTACAGTCATCTCTATAGATGCAGAAAATGCATTTGAACAAATATCCATTCATTAAAAAAAAACAAATCTTGATAAAATTGACCTAAACCTGAAGACTAACATCTGAACAGAGCTTGAGGCTCTCCCACTGAAGATATGACCAAGCAAGCGTGCTGCTTCCCCACTCTTACGGGACAAGTCAGGAGTATTAGCGCACTTAGACACGTGACAGCACTCAAAGTCAAGGCACACTGGAAAGGAAGAATAAAGTTATCTCTATTTAAAAATGATATGGTTTGGGCTGAGTTGTAACTCAGGGCTTGAGCGCTTATGTAGCATGTGTGAGGCCCTGGTTCCATCTGCAGTGCCGTGAAAATAAATAAGTACATAAAGATGGCATGACTGTGTAGTTGAGAACTTCAAATGAATTAATAGGAAAACTACCGTATCCATAAGAGAATTTAGTAAAGTAGTAGGCTATAATATCGACTTTCAAAAACAAGAGAATATTTAAATAAAAAAAGCTTATTTAAAACAGCAAGGCATAAAACATAATGTTAGAAGACTGTAAAAATATATAAAGCATATAAAGAAATGTCCAAAACCTATATAAAGAAAATTATGAAACATTCCTTTAAGACACAAAAGTAGAATTGAACACATGGAAAGACATACGGTGTTTTTTAAATAGGAGGACACAATATCATAAAGATATTAATCCTCCCTGAGTTGATTTACACATTTAATGCAGTCCCAGTGGTAATGCCATCAATATTTTTCTGCATCCAGATGAACTGATTATAAAGGTCATTTGGAAGAACAAGCAAAAATGGTCAAAAATCTGTGGAGCAGAAAAGCAATGAAGGGAGGACAGCCCCCAGGATATTAAGGCATATCCCAAATCCATTAAAATTTATGGGATGTAGTCTAGGCACATGAAACGACAGGCATATACAGGGGACGGAGGATAAAGTTCAGAACTTCATCTACATGCTGTGGAAGACTTAGTCTATCACAGAGCATTGTGTTGATTCCATGCTGGAAAGAGGGACTTTTTAATAACTGGCTCAGGAGCCATATGGAGAATGATATAATTGTGTTCTTTTCTCACACCGTGCACCTGGGTAAAGTCCAAGTGACTCAGATTTAAATGTGAAAAAAAAAATGAAATCATATAAGTACTAGGAGAAAATATGAGCCAGTTGCTCCAAAATCTAGCAGTGGGGAAACCTTTCCCAACAGTGACTCAAAATTCAGAAGCAATAAAGGAATGATGGATAAATTTAACAACATAAAAATGTTTATATGGCAAAAATGAAAACATGAGCAAGGTAAAAAGAGAAATGACGAACTGGAAAAGTTTTACAATTATGAAATAGTTATTATCTCTACACTACATATTCATGAGAAATAAAGAACTTCAAAAATAGAGAAGTGAAGGACCAGTTACTGTATAAGAAAAGTGCTCCTGAGATAAGGATAGTTCTTAGAAAAAAATGCAAAGAGGTCTTAAATATCTGACAAATATTCAACCTAGCTATACATATTTTTTTAATTTATTTTAAAAATAAAAGAAGGAAAACATATTAACAAACAGACATCCACTTACAAAATAGCATAATACATAATACAACAACCATTGTTAATTTCCTACAACTTTGTCTGTAGCTATACATATTGGGTTTTTTGTTTTGTTTTGTTTTTGTTTTTCTTCTGGTACCAGGAATCGAACTCATGACCTTGCGCTTGCCGGGCAGGCACTTTTGCTGCTGAGCCAAATCCCCAGCCCCTGTAGCTATACATATTAAGACTGTACCAAAATTGTACTTCTCACTTACTCCGTGGATAACCATCTAGGTTTGTTAGCAGGTAATGTTGATGAGATAATCAGCAAATTTAAATAATTTACACTTTAACCCAGCAATCTCAAAGAGACAGGAATCTGTCTGAAAAGGCACAGGCAAAAATATGAAAAGATGTACATGTGAGCTATTCATTAAAACTCCACTTGTTATAGTAAAAGATTGGCAAAATCCACATTTTTACCAGTAGGAGCCTAGTTAAACAAACTGGTAGATCTACATAGTAGAATACCATGCAGCTATAAAAAATGAGAAATATTTGAATATACTGCCATGAAATTATCTCCAGCAATAAAGTGTGTATCATACTTTCACTGTTTATCTAAAAAGAACTATAAATATATTTTCATAACTATTTACACATACTATATACATAAGATGTACAAGTGCACATACCTTTTCGTTTCTTTACTTTCTTTTTAAATTTAAATTTATTTTTAGCAGATATATAAAAGTATACCAGATGGATGGAGAACCATGTAATGTTTCAAAGCACATATACACTGTAGTATTTAAATCTAGTTGGGCATATCTATCTCTTCAAACATGGATCATTTCCTTATAGTAAAAACATTCCAGCTCGTCTATATTTTTAAATGTATAGAACATTATTATTGCTAGTCATGCTACATGCACAGTGACACTTCTGACTCCTATCTGGCTGTAGCTTAGCACTGCTGATCAACTTTTACACAAACTTCCTTCCCCTCTATTCTTATTGGCTTCTGGTAATCAACATTCTACTCTCGGGGCTGGTGGTTTAGCTCAGCGGCACAGCGCCTGCCTGGCAAGCACAAGGTCGTGAGTTTGATTCCTGGTACCAGAAAAAAAAAAAACCAAAAACCAAAAAAACCACATTCTACTCTCCACATACATATTTTCTAAATAAAATGACAAACCAAATAAAAATTACTTATCGATGATAGGAAGAGTGAGGAATGGGGGGTGAATACAGCAGCAGTCTTTTCAGAATATGCCTTATTTTCCTATTTCCTTTTTGGAACTTTGTAAATGTTTCATATAATTATAATTTAAGTTTTTAAAGAATAATCTCAAAAAATTGAAAGCAAGTAAAACAGATAAATCTAGCTGTGTATCAAGTCATGATTCATTCTATACAGTGGAATTCTTTCAAGAGGATTTAGAACGGTAAATAGTACATAAAATCTTAAACTACTCAGTAATCACATTACCAGAAATGATGGTGGATTGTTATTTAGAATAGCTAGGGTAAATAAAATTAGGTTAGTATCCTAAGAGTAAAGACTTTCCGGAAAAGAGGAAAACTGTTCAAATTTCAAAAAATCAAAGAAATTTAAATAAACGCTAAGAATGAATTCAAAATATCAATATGAATTCATGTCATAATTTTTTCTTAGAGAAATAAAAAGGAAACCTGATCTGTTTACCTGAAATACTTGTTTAAAGCTCTCCCTGCCGAGAGGACCAGCCTCAGAGAGCGCCCCATTCCCAACTGTGGACATTCAAGGCTGTTCTCACGCAGCTGAGCCATGCGTGGACCTTAGTCAGATTTTGACTCAATCAAACTTGTAAAAAATTTTTGAGGCATGATATTAAGGAATTGTGGGTTCTTTAAAGTTATATATAATAAAATTCTTTACATTTTAATGATACAAATTAAAATGTTCACTGATGACCTACCTGGGACTTACTTTAAAATAATCTAGCTCAGGGGGTGGGGAAGCTGTGGTGCACGAGATGGGCATGGGTTGTTCCCTGTGCACAGGCTGAGCAGGAGACAGAGCGCTCCTTCCCCTTTGCAATGGAGAATTGGGCTGGATGTGTAGAGACCCCCGGAGGACCTACTGCAAGCTCGGCTCCACGCGCACCCTGCAGCAGCCCTTCTCTCCAGCCCTGAGGGCCACCTGCCTGGTTCCCAGACCCTTTCTTCCACTTTCTAACCTGAGACCAAATATTTTCACCCATCCCAGGTGGTACTCCAGGGGCTACCTCCTCCCTAACTGTCAAACCTTGATGAACAATGCTACCCTTGGTGATGCTGCGGCGTTGCCAACCTTGTACCCTCACAAAAAAAACTACAGACAGAGGCACTGAGAGGAACTGCATAACAGTGTCCCAAAAATGAGGCTAGGGACAAGGATACTAGCAAAGTCAGGAGTCATATCCCCCCACCCTGGTGCTATCCCCTCTCCAGCTCCTGCTGCCACCGGCGTCGCCTGTATTGAGACCGAAACACTTCGCTCCACTGTAGCTGGCTAATAGATTTTTTTAGTTCAAAGCTCACTGGCGGTGCTGTGAGGTCTAGTGGGGCTTCTCTGCGGTACCCGTCCTCACAGTCCAGTCACACAGGAAATTAGCAGCCAGAGCTCAATGCCCGTGAGGACCTTGGATGTGTGGTTGTGAGAAGTTACTATTTGTAGGTCCCAGGACAAAATCTGCCTCCCTGGGTTCCTCTGCCTTCCAGGTCCAACTCCCTCCAAAGCCAGGGGATGCGTGAGGAGCTGGATCTGACACAGCAGAGAGGCAGGGGCCAAACGGGGGCAGCTAAGGAGAGGTACTGCCTGGGAGCCGAGGACTGATGATGGGGTCCCTGTGCTCAGCCTTCTGGGAAATTCCCCTGCACCAGGCCTCCTCCAAGGTCTCTGCAGCCCCCTGTGGGCACTTCCTGTGGCAGTATCCACGTGCTCATTGCTCCCACTTTGTCTGCCTCACAGGGAGTCCGAGCAAGGGGTAGAGCTGGCCTTCCTGGGCACCCGGGCTGGTCTCCTTCGAAGCACCTTATTTGTGGGCTCCGAGAAGTTGTCCGACAGGTGAGTCCCGCTAGCTACCTCTGGGAGTGCAGTCCGTGCAGGTTAAGAAAGGACAGAGCTCCAGGGTGCTCTTGTGGCACAGGGACAGACAGATTTGGCCTCAGCATGCAGGGCCCCCAGAATCTAGGGAAGGTAGAAGGGTTGGTTTACCATTTGGGAGAATGAGAAAAGTAACTGTTTCCCGCTAGCTTGGGTATGTCTTGGACAGGTCCCTTGGAGGAGACAGACAGTGGTCTGGTCAGGAAAGAGGACAGCAAGCTTGGAAGCTTGGAAGGTTATCAGAAATTCCACTTAGAGGAGCTGCTAAGAGGGAGACTCAAAGGTTTTCCTCTCTAGGACAGTCTGTGTGTGGCAGGCTAAATCGTCCGGCTATGTCATCCGTTTTCCAGACTCTTTCCCTAACGTGCAGAGAGGGCCTGCTCTGGGCCCCTGTCCATGGCGGTCGATTATGGACAGCTCACTGCCCAGCTCGGGTGGAGTTGTGATTTGTACTCTAATCACAAGATTCAGGTCCAGCCCTGGCCATGGTTATGGAAGCCTAGGATCCAAAGCCAGCAGTTCTCAACTGGAGGCAACTTTGCGTCCTCCAGGGAACACTGGGCGATGTCTGGAAACTTTCTTAGCTGTTAGAGCTGGGGGAAATGGGGAAGTTGCTACTGGCATCTAGTGGGTAGGTGCCAAGGGTGCTGCTAAATGTCCTACAATGCGTGGGACAACCCCAACAACAACTGCCAGGCTCCCGTTTCCCCTAGCACCAAGGTTAGGAAACCCTGCTATAAGCAAAAGCCAGATGCGGCAGAATCCTGCCTGTGAGCTTTCAGCTTCAGCCCCATGCCGGGTGCCTTCCAGGTAGAGGGTGGGAGACCCAGGCAGGGGCAGAGGATCTGCTGACCTGCAAGCCAGGAGACGGGGAAGGGCCACCAGACCCTGCAGAACAGCAGAGGGAACTGGCGGGCAGACTTTACCCCCCATCCGTACCCCTCCTCCCTTGCTGCTCCTACGGCTAAATCCACGCACACCAAGCCAAAAGCACCATCTCTGAGCTTCTTCCAGGGCTCTGCAACAAATCCACACTTGCTAAGCAAACCCAAGGCTTTGTAAGAGAACAAAGCAAGTTGTTCCTCTATCGCCTCTTACTTCCTCTCTTCCCCACTCCCCTACTCTGACGGCGAGCAGTGGAAAGACAGGAAAGGCTGTCTCGCTGACTCCCAGTCCCTCTAAAGGGTTCCTAAAGATGGAAGAGGGAGATCCCCCTACAGACTCGCCTTCCTCAGGTGGGAGAGTACTTTTTTGTCTCCTGTGACTGCCGTCACTGTAATAGCCACAGATGCACTGCCAGGCCCAGAGGGCTCCCTTCACCTGGACTGCAGTGTGACTGGCAGCCCAGGGACTGTGTAACAAGGCAGCTCTGCTTCTGGAATGTGTGAGCCTGTCACTCCCAAAGCCAGTCTCAGTGACCCACCTTGTCAGTTACCCACAGCCTTTTTTAGGCCCGACCCCCACCCCAGCTCTGCCCTGCTGCCCTGTCTGCTGTGGACCAACACTCCCTTCTGTAGACTGATGTGCTTTTAGGGAAAGCAAAACCATAATTCACAGGTAAAACTGCTCCAAAAAAGGGAAAGTCACAGTACAGTCAAAACCCAAGAGACACAGACTTTTGAAGTAACCATTTTGGGGCAATTTATGTCCCACATCATCGAAGTGATAGAACTGATTATACAGTTTCCTTGCTCAGACTTGTCAGTGAGCCAGGCACAAAGAACAGAGGCTCTATCCAAGAGATAGAGCCTGCAGGCCAAGAGGTCTACATATTCCCTCCTAGTACAGGCCCCAGGTCTCTTCTAGCTATCAGTATGCCATCAGAGCAGTATCATTTTGCTCCTGGAAAAGGCAGAACTGGCTAGGGAACATGGTCTGGGGCAACAGCAATTGAGGGGCTAATATCCTCTACCTATCCGCAACTGTGCCAAAGCAGGGGGAATCATTTTTCTCAGCCCAGCCAAGATGAACTTGTATGAAAAAAGGATGGTCATGTTTCCAGATTTGAAGAAGCTACAGAAATTTTCCTCCTTGCAGGAAATTCCTGACACCTGCCGATGAGGCCAGCATTTTCACCATGGACCATTTCCCCCTGTGGTACCGCCAGGCTTCCGAGCAGCCCCCTGGTAGCTTTGTCTTCAACCTACGCTGGGCAGATGGACCAGGTAACTCTTGTGCTCCAGGATGGAGTACTCCTCCTGCTGCTGCTCCCTCAGTGGGAAACGGGAAGGAGACCTAGTGCCACGGGAACACCGCACCCCACCAGGTGCCCTTTCTGCCTTCCCTCCTGACCCTCCTTGGCATCTTGAAGTTGTGCCTCCCTCCCGACACATAACCCCTAGGCAAAATATAGGTCGGGTCATTTTATTCACCAGGTAGCAAAGTTGGCATTTAAACTTCTGCATGGAATAAAAGAAAGTGATTTAATGCAAAAGTCAAGAAAGCTCGCTTCTAGCCCAAATTCTAAAAATGATATCAGAAATGCTGATCTCTAAGATTCTTCTATTTCTAAAAATCTGTCTTTGAAAGTTCCTCTAACTTCCCTGATGAAAGTACTAGACTGACTCATTGGAGGGCAGCCACACCTACCCAATCCTCAGAGCCACCGTGACTCTCCCCACAGAAGGCAAGCCACCTGTTCTCCACTCTCTTGGGACCACCGGCCAAAAGGCAGGCTCCCAGTTGTACAGAAGGCAGACAGGACTGTGCCAGCAGATCCTACCTGCCAAGGACAGAGAGGAGCCTCTGAGCAGATAGGCACCAGCTCCGGACCCCAGCTCCTACTCTGGGCCCGGGAAGTGCGTGTAGCCTTACCTTCCTGGTTTACATAAGAAGACACTGTAGCCAGGGAAGCTGAGGGGTTGGTCCAGGACTTTGTGGCAGGTGAGCTCAACACAAGGTTGTAGGAGGGGTTTGTTCTGAGCCCAACACCTAAGAGCCTGAGAAGCACCCACTTGTGGGCAGAAAGGGTACAAGGTAGACGGAGGTGGGTGGAGCCATCTGAGAGAAGATGGTGAACTGGAAGCCAGTTCAGAAAGAGGAGTCACATTCCCATCCACGACGCCCTTTGCCAAATGCCTTCCAACCACCATTTCCGCCAAAACCACTCTCGAGACTCAGGATGGGGAACCGCCCTGTGTGGCTTCAAAGGCCCAGGCTCCAGGGGAGGCTCCTCCTGGCAGCTGCAAACGGTGGAGACCGACAGCAAGGATGAACTCTGCTCGGTGCCCTCTGGAAGGTGTCCTCACCTGTGCCCTGCTCACCCCTCTACCCTGCGCCAGCTCCCGCCACCCACACAGCATGACAAGTGTGCTTTTCCCAGCCTATAAGTCATTCAAACTTCACAAGCTCCTGACACAAATGTTGTTACCCCTCATCCTACGTGAGCAGAGTCTGAAGCTCAGAGAGGGTCTTCTCTGTGCGCATAGCAAGGGATCCAGAGGGCGGAGTGGAACAGGTTGTCCTCACCAAAGCAGGGGCTCTTTCACCGCGTTAAGTGAAAGGCAGCAGGAGGGAAGAGGAAAGGGTGCTTCTACTCCCCTGCTAGACCAGGAGGAGCCTCTCAAAGCCAAGGCGAAGGTCCCCTCCCCACACTGCCTGCACCAAGGCAGAGGCAGCTCTTCCTCTATGGCCTGCACAAAGGCCTCCTGGGAAGGTTCTCCAGGTGAGGCCCTAGGCTCTGCCCCAGGCTGTGGTGCCAGGCTCTCCTGCCTGCACTGTCACCCAGGCTGTGCCTGCTGCTGCTGCTGCTGCTGCTGCTGCTGGGGGAGCTTTGTGTGTTGGTGAGGTAGGAGGGTGGGTGGGTGGCAAGTGCAGCTTGGACTGCAGGAGGGGAGGAAAGCTGGCAACCTGCGGAGGGGGGTGTGGGGGATGGCAAGCTCGCCCCCTGTGGCACCCTCGCTTGGCTCAGGGGGAAAGAAGGGAGGCGCTGACTCCAGGGTAAGTGGGACTCCTGTCCCTCCAGCTGACACCACTGCCATTTGCCTGGGCCTGGTGGGCTGAGTCTGCTCCCCAGGGGGCTGCCCTTGCTGTGAGCAGCCCACTAGCACACCGCTGCCTCTCACACAGCCTGGGTGGCTCAGCGTCACCTCTGACTTGTGGTGACTCACTGTGGGCAATCCAGGGCCACTCGGCACCCAGGCCTGTAGGGCACCCTGTCCCTGCCCTTGAGGGACACAACGTAGATCCTGGGCCTGACTCTGCTGGCCCCTCAAGCAGACAGGGGCAGAAGGACAGGTGGAGCAAAAATCACAGTCATAATGCCCCTGACAGTATCACTTTGTGCAGGCAGCCAGAGGCCCCGTGTCAATCTGGCAAGCACACACCCCATAGACAGGTGGGCAGAGCGAGGGCCTCCTAAGGGTGGTACCCGCCTGTCACAGGTGCACAACCAAACACAGTCACGCCAGGACGTCTACCCTGCTAGTGACAGTTATCGTCTGCTCCAAGAAGGGACCAGGGCTCAGCTTATCCCAGCCACTGCTCCTTCCTGGAAACTGAGAAAGTGACTGTAATTTTCATTTCCCCAGACGGCACGGGCACGCCAGTTTCCGTAACAGTGAGCACCGCGGTAGCCGTGACGGTGGAGGAGAAGGCAGCCATTGCTGCAGGTAGGACCCGCCCCATGTGCCACTGGAGCCCAAGAGCTGTGAATATGGCAAGAATAAGGCCCCCGGTCACAGCAGGAGGGCCCCTGAGTGGGACGTGCTGAGCATCAGTCTCTAGCTGCAAGTTGTCCTAGGTGAATGCTGAGGAGGAAAGTGAAATCTTCCTAAACCATTTTGTTTACAAAATCCTAGAGCTCAAAGAATTTGTGAAATGAGGAAAAGGAAGCCCAGGGCCAGGCGTGGTGGCGCACACCTGTAATGCCAGCACTCGGGAGGCTGAGGCAGGAGGATCGTTGCAAGTGCAAGACCAGCCTGGGCTACAAAGTGAGCTCAAGGCTGGCTTAAACTGCATAGCGAGACCCTATCTCAAACAAAACAAAATGAAAGGAAGCCCAGAGAAGTTAAGAAATCTGCTCAAGGTCACATAGGTCATAGACTGCAACCCCGACCCTCCTCCTACCCTTTCCCTCTTGCTGCCCTCTTTCGAAACCTTGGGTTCAAGAACTGAGCTTGTGACTCAAATCCCTAAAGCAAGAACTCAATGTGTGTATTCAATCTGTACCACATCCCATGGAAACCATCTCCTGAGGACTTCCTACTAGTCTCTGGAAGACCCAAAGGAGGTGATAGTTTAGGGCCCCATTTTACAGATGAAAACACTGAGACACAGAAAAGTTATTGGGCCAAGATTCCACAGGTAATAATGAACCTAGGGTTAGAACTCAGACTGTGTTTCTTTCAAGCCCTAGTTCACCACCTTCTGCCTCAGGTTGCTCCAAGTAATGGGATGAGATAGCCAATGACCCTCACAAGTTTCCCCTGACTTTGTACCTTCTTGGTGCCTAAAAAAATCCTTGGAACTTCTGTCTTATTGTTCAAAAACTCTCAGACCTCTGAGGAAGCCCTCCTCATCCTGGTTTCAGCTTCCATGTGCCTCCCCAGCTGTGTTCTGAAAAGGTGTGTGCGATCTACTGGTCACTCAGCAATCGTGGCATTAGGATCATGACTAGTAGGTAGTGTCTGTCTCGCATCCCAGGGTACTGGCCAATGAGAGGCCTCTGCCCCCAGGCTGAGCTGGGCAGGCAGGGGCCGCATGCCACTTGCTCTGGCTGAGTTCGGGTCAGAGGGCTGGAAGGAACAGGATAGGCTCTGTCTTTCTGCCTCAGAGAGGGCTCACGGCTGTCTTGAGTCAGCATCCCAGGATAAGAGACGGGAAGAGAATGGCTGAGTCATCAGCGACGGGGCAGCCCCTGCAGGAAATTCCGGCCTAGGGTCCTAACAGTATTCAGTAGAGACGCAAGGCATCCCAGCACCCTTCTCCCTTTAGCCGACAGCACACTAGTCCCCAACTGCTCTCCAGGCCATGACCTCAAACTTATCTTGCTAAAGGCCCTCCTGTGGTCCCAGCCGGGCCTGTGTCCACCCTGCTCCCCGACCTGTACACCCCAAGGCCTGGGAGAGACCGGGTCTAAGGACCGGGCCGCTTCCTGTGCTTTCCCAGCACTCTCCAATTATTCGATATCATTTTTAACTCAGGGCTGAATTAGAGCCGTGAGGCGTTACTATAGAAACCGTGTCCCAGAGCCTCTAATTTAACGCACTGCAGATAGTCACTCTGCTGCTCTGGGGTGCGCGGATGTGATGGGAAAAGGATGAGGCTCCAGAGACCTGACGCTGCAATTTTTTTTTAAATCTCATTTTGTTACTTCCTTTCTCTGGCCTAGGGCTCAGCCTCCCCGACCCTGGGGCCAGCTGGGGCTGTTGGTCAGGGAGGAGCAGGCGGCTTGTTTGCGGACCCTGGGAGCTCAGGAGGGGGCAAGGTTTATGAGGGGGGCTGCACCGTGAGGCTGCACAGCAAGCAAGGGAAGGCAGAAGGGCATTCGGAGTCAGAGCCGTACTCTGTGTGTCCCTTTCGGGTAATTCCACAGCTTACACCGAAGGCGGGTGGGTAAGGGGGAATCCTTGCTGTCTCCAAGCAGGTGGTTTTTCAAGAGCTCCCATAAAAGATCTAGAAATACAACTTCCGCTCAGGATCAGTTTCTAGCTCTCAGTGTCCTCTAGGCCCTGGTTGGGGAGTATGATCCAGCACAGCGGTGGTGGTGCCGGGTCAGGCAGACTACGTTTCTCCAGCCACTGACTTGCAGCATGTTCCCGCCCCAGCAGAGAGCCATTTCCTGCTGTCCAGAGCTGCCTGAGCTCACCCCTGCCTAAATGTGGGCCTGGCCTTCTGACCTCTGCGGGGCTCCCTCTGGGAACCGTGATGATCGAGTAACAGGAGTCTACATTACAGAGACCTATGGCGGCCCTTCGAGCTTTGCCCTTGCCTCTGAGGTGGGGCTTGGGAAGACCAGTCCGTCTTTGGGTCTGCCACAACCTTCAGGACTAGAGGAGGGCAACAGTCACCCAGACCCCACCTAGGAGGACAACCCAGTCCTGCTGTGGAGCTAAGCTGAACTCCAGGGATGGGGGCCTGATGGATCTCTTCTCACTGGGCTCTGCCCCGGCTTGCTGGACTGTCCTCTGCAGGAAGGCTCCTGGCAGGAGAGAACCTATCTTAATCGCTGAACATCAGGGAGCGCTATACCCCAGACACACGTGACTACGCAGTGAGCCTTGCTCTGCCCACAGACCTGGACTACCGGTCTCAGGGCCCTTTCGTTCCAGTCCCTCATTCTGATCCCCTCACGGCGAGCTCTGTCCAGGAAATCATACCTGTGGACGCTAAGTGTGGTCTGCTTGTACCAAACAGCCTTGGAAGGCCACCATGGGAAAGGGTTAAGTGGGACTCCAGCAAACAGGGCTCACAAAACCCAGGCAGCAGAGAAGCCCCTTGAACCCTCCTCCCTCACCTCCCAGCATCCAGCGGATCCTCTGGGCAAACAGAGGCCTCCTGCTGCACTGATCCATCTGTCCTTGGCTGGCAGGATTAATTCCATCAAGCCAGGGTGGGTAAGCACTCCAGGGCATGGAGCTATAGCAGGGTCTCCAGCCCACCTTCACAAGTCCCAGCGCTGCCCAGGGAACCCAGCCTGAGGCCTATGCTTCCAGATGTCAGGCCGCAGCGTGGGTAGATTTGAGACTCCAGCGTAGCCATGCCCCCAGCTTCCGCCCAAGCTGCCAAGCCTTATCCTTTCCAGAATGCTGCCTCCTCTGCTCTCCTATCAGCAACCTGGGTCCCGGGGCACTGGGCAGGGGGCGCCCATCTGTCACACGGAGCCCTGTGCATCACAGTGACGCCCCTCAGCACGGTGTCCACTGCGTGGGGCGGTGAGGGGGCAGGAAGTGATTTTCCCAACACCTACATCCCCTTCCCACCCAATGAAGCCAGGAAGTACATAGGAAAATACAGTCTTTATTGGTCTTCTGAAACAACAAACCAGAAATATAATTTTGCCTTTAAAAATCTTCTGCCTCAGGCTAAAGATACCACCACTGACAACACCCTTCCCTCCCCGCCCCCAGTCCCTTTAGAAAACTCCCAGATCTGGTATCAGCCTACAAGCCCAAAGGGAAAGGAAGACTGTGCCCCTAGCCAAGGGGGCATGCAATCCAGATAAGCAGCCTGCCAAGGGGCCCTCTGTCCACCTGCTGGAGACGACCTTCTTAAAGGCTCTCCATGCACCCCATCCACCACCCCCCCTTTGAGTAGGGAGGGTTGGGAGGAGCAGGCCAGCAGGACCTGCCCTGTCCTGCTCTGATACCTTCAAAGTGGGGTCCAGCAGCAGCGAGACCCAGGTACTCACCAGACATCAGACTCCTAAGGAGGGGGCAGCCTCGAACAGGAGGCAAATACCCTGAAACCTACTTGACTGGGGGCAGGTGTCTCTGTCCCTGGACCACCCTCTGAGTTGGACCACAGTCCAGCTGCAATTAGAAGCCCTATTAAGCAAACAAACCACCATGTTCACCCAAGAAGGAAATCTCAGCGCTGAGGCCTCTGCACGGAATGTGGTGGTCCTTTCCTGCCCCTGGCGTCTGTAGCAATGTGTTGAGCAGTGAGCCTCTTCAAGGACCACTCTGCCATCTGCCTGCCACCTGCTTTCCCCAAGGAGGACCACAGCACAGCCCAGGCCCAGCCCTGAGGTCACAGGCAGAAGATGCTGGGGACGGAGGGAGTGGGAGGTGCAGAGGGGCAGAGCCGAGGCCGCAGCCTACAGGGCTGAAAGTGGAGGGTGCTCCCTGGGGCCTGGCAATGAGGACAAACCTGGCAGCTCAGAGGAAACACCCCGAATATGTGGCTGGGCTCTCAAGAGGCTGCCATTCACAGAGGCAGCAGCCTCTGGGCCTCTGGGCCAGTCCCTGGAAAACCCAGCAGGGGAGGTGTGAGCAGGTTGCCATGGTGACGGGCAGGCTCATCCAGCAGCACCACTGTGGCCCACTTTACAGGATCTCAAAGGAACCCCATGTTACCAATTTAGGATCCTCTCCCCCCGGCCAATGGACTTGAGAAGACTGCAGTCAGGAAGCAAGAGGTTCTGTGGTCTCAGGGCCAGGGATTCAAGGAGACCCCTACCTGTCTCCACTGAACTCTATGAGTGTGTGAGTGTGTGAGTGTGTGTGTGGGAGATTTCAATCTATGTGACTGTGATGGTGGTGTTCCGAGTGTGTGTGAAAGTGAGGAAGCCGGAACTATTATGGTCAGTGTGGTCTATAGCAGACCCAGGGACATACTGGCATTGCCAAGGGAGGATGTTGTAATCACAGCGTTGTATTTCTAAGTACTAGGTCCAGATTACAGGTTGGTGTGTTTGCACATTAGTACACTGTTGGAAGTTGGACCCAGCGTTCCACTGCAGGGGGGTTAAGAATATCTTTCTAGTTAAAAAAAAAAAGAGCCACAGAAATCTATCCTTGGCCCCCATATCCCTTACTCCCCAACCCCGAGATGCAGTTGAAGTGGAAATGAATGAGCAAGAGGTAGGAAGAGTCACCCAGCTGTGACAAGGCTCCTCTTGCGTACACATCTTTTCATCCCCGTGGCCAGAAGTTCCAGGAGAGTCCTCCAAAGGTTTGGTGGCCAGAGAGGAGCACCCACAGGAGCCTTCAGCACAATGGCGACCTCCAGGGAGACTTGGAAGTTCATGGAGATGACCATACCGTGGCTGGTCTGCTGGAGGGCTGGAAGGAACTGGGACAGGCAGTGGCCAGTGTCAAGCCGAGGCAGGGACTGTGATGGAGGGGAAGGACCAGCCTTTCCAGAGCAAGCCCCGTTGTGCTCTCCCTACCCTGCCTACCTGGGCCAGGCAGGCGGGCTCTCAGGCCACAGAAGAGATCTGCTTCTGGTCTTCATGCTCACCCTCAGGGTCCCCCATCAGGGGCTGGCGCTTCTTGAGCTCCCGGTGGTACTTGGCCATGAGCGAGGCATAGATGCAGCCGTAGGCCGCGGCCACCACCATCATGATGCACACGATGCCGCAAACAACTCCCGCGATGATCACCGTGCCAATGGCTCTCCGCACGCTCACCGGCCTGTACCTCTGCTTCTGAGGGCAGGCTGTGCTGGGCTCTGGCTCAGGCTCAGCCCCGGGCTTGGGCTTGGCAGGTTCTGGGCTGGCCTTGGTGCAGGGTGGCCCAGGAGCATCGAGCCCAGGGGAGCTGTTCTCATCCTCCAGCCGGGAGCAATAGTTGAACATCTCCATGGGAACCATGCGCATATCCTTCCCCCTCAGCTCTTTGGGTAGGGTGCAGGCAAGCTGGTCCAGGCGTCCCCCTAAAAGGAGTGGTTGAGCAGACATCAAGAACCTGAGCTGTCTCTCCTCATCCCCAGACCCCCCCAAACAGTAGGCCCAGAAGGTGTAGTCCAATGCAGTCAATTCTGCAAATCACTGTCTATAGACAAGGAAGGGTAAAGGAACCAGCACAGCCAAGCACTTCGGTGGAGAAGTTATACACCTCATGTTACTTACTCCCTACAGAAGCTATAGAAAATGGATATTATCACATTTCCATTACATAGAGAAGCACACAACCGTTTCAGTGAACCCCGCCTGAGCTATGGAGGATGACAGTGACAGTGTAGAGGAGAGGCTCAGGAAAGAGCTGCAATGCAGAGTCACAGCCCTGCCGAGGCTCCAGTTTGCTTCTCTGCCCCTGAGGCCGCCTGCTCATCACCTGTCCACGAACCCAGGACAATGCTTGCGGCACAGCATCCTGTCCTTCCAAGGTTCTTGCTTCTCACAAAAAAGACAGCAGTCGAAAGCCACTGCCTCAGGCCCCAGTCTTCCAAACAGGACTTTTGGCTGCCTGAGAATTCTACCTTGAAGTAGGGAGAGAAAATCTGAGCAACAGCTATGCCGGTTCCTGTCAGGAACAATCTGTGGCCCCATCAGCGCCCCTACCCAGGGGTGTTCAGGCAACAGCAGCTCGGAAGGGACCTGGGAGACGCATAAGGCCAGGAGGCGGCTGTGTGGGCGGTGAGGGGGTGCAGATACGCCACGCGGTCTTCATAACAATGTGAGGCCAGGCAGGCTCACAGGGAATATAAGTGCAGGACTGCGGCAGGGTGAGAGAGACAGCAGCTGAGAACAATACTCTGCTGAGAAGTCCTCTAGGAAGCGAGAGTTGGATTTTGGCTTTCTGTCAGCTTCCCGTGAAGTCTAGACGCAAGCAATAGACACCCCGCTGCAGTGTCTCGGCTCCAGCCACTCCATCACTGCAGCCCCCTCTCCTGGCCCAGCTGCCCTGTCTCCTCATACAATAGATATCAATCTTACCCTGGGATGCTGACAAAAACATTCTGGGATTTTTTATTTTTAAAGAAATGCAAAGCTGAAAACAAATCTGCTATTGAAAATGCCTGGAAAATGCACATTCTCATCCTAGGCATTCAGTCTCTGATAATGGTGTGAAGGGCAAGGATGTCATTCAAGGGTGACACAGCAGTGTGTTCACACACCCGATTTCTAGCTCCCTGGGCCACTGACCACTTGGGTGGGCTACAACCAGACTGAACCCAGCGAACACACACGCAGGCCATCTTGGCCGATGGCCTTGTACATGACAAAGAGCTGGCACTGCGAAGGAAGTGACCTCATTTTCCTGCTCAGGAGACCCAAGGTTGAAACATGGCTTCATCATCCTGTGAAAATTACTTAATTACCTCTGAGTCTTATTTTTCTTAGTGGTAAAATAAGAATGCCTACCTCAGTGAGCTGCCAGAGAGATTAAAATAGACAACGTGCAGGAACAGATATTTGTACACTGGAAACTATACAACAGTATTAATCATGATTTCCCCACTCACAAAAATGGGAGAAATTATAGTGACTAACATTTCATGGTACTTTATCGTTTGTAAAATATTTTCATTAAAGCATTAGGATAACATGGAAATAATTGAGTTAGTAGCTGGATAGGAAATGAAAATAGTAAGACTAATGAAAAGTGTTCGCATTATTTTCAGAGTTTTGATGTTGATTCATTCAGCAAATATCTATTCTGTGCTGGGATCCAAACTGTGGCTTATCAAGTGCTCTTGATTTTATGAGTACTACTAGCAAATGAGCAAGTAAATGAATGTTTTGTAGAGGGCTTACTTTTTTTTTTTTTTTTTTGTCTTTTTTTTTGGTTTTTCTCCGGTACTGGGAACCGAACTCACGACCTTGCACTTGCCAGGCAGGCGCTTTGCCGCTGAGCTAAATCCCCAGCCCCAGAGGGCTTACTTTATGCCAGGTGCCTTAGATACCTTACATGTATTACTTTATTTAATCCTCATAATGACCTCATGAGATGGGCACTGCTTTTCCCCACATTTAACAGATAATGCACTGTAGCTGAGAGAAGTTAATCAACTTTCTCAAGGTCACACAACTAGTGGGTAACAGGGACAAAATTCAAACCTGCGTCTGGGGACTGGGGATGTAGCTCAGTGGCACAACGCCTGCCTGGCAAGCATGAGGTCCTGAGTTCTATTCCTTACCCCCCCCCAAAAAAAAAAGTTGTGCTCAGTTATTCCTTCTCTTTGCATTTCATTTGATCATTTCACAGATCATTTCAGGGTTTTACCAGGTTTTTAAAAAGAGGGGTAAGGGAAAGAAGGTAAAGCTAAAACCATTTGACTTAGTAACAGTTTTGATAGCAAACTTCTTGGAAGGAGAAGCCAGCTTTGTCATCCAAAGGAAAATTTGGTTGTATCTGTTGGTTTCAGTTACGTTTCACACTCCTAGAGGGATAGATACTTAAAAGGTGGCTGTTTTATTTGGAAAAAGGTACCAGGAGAGTCCAAGGGCAAAAATACTACCTGGTGGGATGCAGAGCTCAAAAAACAAAGCATCCTATGTTTTTAAAAAAAAAAAACTTTACTAAACCTACAAAACCTACAAAAGTGGGATCAAATTACAGCAAACCCTTAAAGTGACTTAAAGAAAAAGAGAAGAGAAAAAGAGGCTGCAAAAAGTGAGAACACAGATCAGAAAGGGGTGCAGTAAGGGAAGAGGAGAACAGCCTCTTCCCTTACTGGTGGGAAGGGCAACAGCTCCTCATCTCAGGGAGATGACTCCTCCTGCCTGCTTGGTAGTAAGGCAGTCACCCCGTCTTTCCCCAGACTTCATCCCACTCTCAGGATAAAGCCTCCAGCCAGGGTGGCCCGGGCCACTTCTGTTTAACCAAAGCCCCTGAGCTCACCTCGATAGGAGAACCACTCCATCCAGTGCTTGAACTCCCGCAGGTTACAGTCACACTCCCAGGGATTGTCCCCGACCTGCAATAGCTGCAAGCTCACCAGGGGCTCGAATGTCAGCCGGTCCAGGCTCTGCAGTCTGTTGGAGCGAAGTGAGAGGGAGCGAAGAACAGGGAGTCCATCGAAAAGCCCCGGAGGCAGCTGGGCCAGGCCGTTGATGGACAGGTCCAGGTGGCGGAGTCGAGGGGAGTGCTGCAGCAGGTCCCTGTCCAGGGTCCTGATGCTGTTATTGCGCAGCTGCAGCTCTGTCAGATTGGCCAGGTCCTCAAAAACAGAGCTGGGCAGCTGGTCCAGGAAGTTGTTGGACAGGTCCAACCGCTGCAGGCTGGACAGGTTGGCGAAGGCCCAGCTTGGCAGGGCACTCAGTTTATTGTTCAAGAGCAAGAGGGTTCGGGTGGCTGCGGGCACATCCGGGGGCACTGTGGTGAGGCCTAGGCCACTGCAGTCCACCTCCAGGCTGCGGCTGTCACAGGTGCAGGAGAAAGGGCAGGTGGGGAGGGCCTCCACAGCATAGAGAGCGATCCAGCAAGTGATCCCTGGGGGAGAGGCAGACAGGTGAGGAAAAGCAACAGGCTGGGACCTACCACCCCCATGTCTGTTCCCTCCTTCCCAGTCCACATCATAATGGCCTGTTGGCTTTATCTCCTCTGGCACAAGCCACAATCAGTGCCCGCTTATTAACCACACAAAAAGGTAATTAACAAGTCCTAAGACACTTCTATGTTAATGGACATCACACAGCGCCGGCAGGTCCTCGCCTCACTGCACTTCAGACAAAGAAATCACTTTAGTAGAGTGACTGACTCACAGGCTTGAACCCAGAGGACAAGCCATGCCGGTCCACAGTGACAATGATGTCCCTACCAAGGGGCCACCCATGGTGGATTTCCATGGGAGCTTGAGTCTCCTGACACCATAAATGTTGGCAAAGTAAAAGACAGGAGGACATCAGAGAAACCTGCCCCCAAGTTCCTATCCCACTGAGAGATTCTTTCTTTCCAAGAGACAGTGGCTATGCTGCTGATCTTTCCCCACTGCACTTCAGTGCACCCGGGAGCTGTACAAGGCTGGGCCATGCTTGCGTGGACAGGGGAGATGGTAGAAGGGTGCTGTTCACTCTTCCCTTACAACTTCCCAGATGCTGTCCCATTTACCTGAACCCCACATCCAAGTAGGAGCAGTAGCTTAGTGTGAAACTTAGGAGCCAGGCCCACTTGGGCATACTCCAAAGAGCACTCTGGGAATGACAAGGATAAGGTGCAAAACACAGTCTAACATCGGCAAGCCCTGCGGCCCAGGACAGGTTCCACCCCGATTCTTACACTAAAGCCACCATCCTCTTACCCTGGCTTCTGTTCCTGGGCGCTGCTGGGCAGCATTTCCACATGATGGGCCAATTAACAGAATGCCCTTCACGTACCCGCCTTTTGCCCAAGACCCCTCTGAATAGCACACAGGGAGTCCAATCTTGGCAGAACTGGGGGAGGTGCCCCTCCGAGGACAGTGAAACACAGCATCTCCTTCCAGCGTGGAGCAGCCCTCTCCAGGGGTGATTTCAAAACCCTCCCTGACTGTTCTCCTAATAGCGGGAAGCCTGCTCACTGTGAAAGGGAAAAAGATGAGCTCAAAACATTTCCACCCCACTGAGCCAATTCCACCAAGCCAAGGAAAGATCCTGGCTGGGAAATGGGTGATGGGCAGACCCAGCTGGCCCATCCACATGCACCTGAATATTTGGGTGCCCGGGTGGAGAAGTCTTGAGTCTCTGTCTGGTAGGTGCCCAGTCATCTGATATCCCAAAGCGCAGGACTTGGCAGAGCAGGGCGGCACTGCCCTCCCCCCCGGAGGAACGGTGACAGCCCAGAGGCACACTGCTAGGCTGACACCTTAGCCTGTTTCTTCTTAGTGGGTAATGAGCACTGGCTTAGTCACAGAAACCAACGGGAGAACTCTCTGGGCTCTGGGGTCACCTGCCGTGACCTCCTGCCC
Organism: Chinchilla lanigera; assembly: GCF_000276665.1. Taxonomy (NCBI): domain Eukaryota; kingdom Metazoa; phylum Chordata; class Mammalia; order Rodentia; family Chinchillidae; genus Chinchilla; species Chinchilla lanigera. The sequence continues at coordinate 4,364,707 of NW_004955454.1, read as the reverse complement.
TCTCACTTCTCTGTGCCCGTCCACTGCCAGGCGGTCCTGCCTCATGCCCTCCCCCATGCTACTTGATCATCAACATTATTCAGGCTTTACCTTGGGGGAGGGGTGTTCAATTTATCCAGCTCCCCGCTCAAAGGGATGAGCATAAGTGGAAACCACCATCCTCCCCTCTGAGAGAGAACTGCAGCGGGACAAGGAGAGCGCATTTCGAAAAGCACACTTCCTGTCCTTTCCTCCCTCCCCAGAAATTCAGGGTAGCATAAAAGAAAGCTCTAGTGACAAGAAAACATCATCTTCTATTGCGAGGTGTTGAGTGATCCTACAATGAGGTTGAAAGGGATCTGGGTTGCTGGGAGCAGCCACTCTCACGTGGTAAATAATTCAGGCTGCTCATGCCAGGGGGCAGCCGGAGCACAGGCTGAGGGAAACAAGGGAGAAGTCCGCAGAATATCGTCCCTTCAGGCCACTGTTGCCTCTTACCGCGTAGGCTCGGGCAAACCAGCGCTTGGTTCACATTGGCCCTTTGCCTCAGGTGGAGAGCGTGCTCTTGTCACCTGACAACCTTCAGGGAGGCTGGCATCGACACTCGTGCCTCCATGTGTCCATGAGCAGAGCTGGGAGAGATCCAACTCACACCCCATGGAACTCAGGAGCTGGGGAGAGGGACGTCAAGAGCCTATGAGCTGTCTATGAGCTGTCTATGAGCAGGTCCATCCATTCAGGGCTCAAGGGGAGGCAGGAGGGCAGCTCCCCGGGAGAGCCTGCGCTGAGCTGGTGGCTGGGGTGGGGCCAACTTCCTGCCAAGTTCCAGGCATGGCCTGCCAAACCCATGCTGGACACACTCAGCCAGCACCAGTTCTATCTGAAACTCAGGAAGCCCAGCCATTCTCCAGCAGAGCTCTTCTCTTGCTATCAGGGAACTCACAGTTTGGGGAAGGATACAACAGACTCATCTGGGGAGCCAGAATCAATGTCATGGCCTACAGCTCCTGGTTTAACCACTAAAGTGCTCAGCAGTGCATTTCTTTGGTTGCCTTATCATTCTTATTATGGGCACGAGCCTAATTTCCCAAAACCAGGCCTTGGGCATCTCAGGAAACTCAGTATTCGATCTCCTTACAGCCTAAGAAACTCCACTCCACACCATGCCAGCTCCCACCCTAGCCCAGCGTGCCCTCTCGGGGCCCAGAGGTACTCACAGGAGATCTGCCGGGTCCTCGGCTCAAGGCCACTGCCCAGCGCCAGCATGGTGAACTCAGAGCTCTCCGCAGCTCCGGGCAGAGAGGTGCCCCTTGGTGTGTGCTGCTTGTCAGTCCTGAGAGAGAGAGAGAGACGTGCTGGGCGGAGGCGGGCATCCAGGGCCCTGCTCCAGCCCAGGGGTTAAGGAGAGGGCCCGGTGTCTCTTTACACTCCTCGTTCCCTCTCCTGTTCCTCTCAGCTATGACTGCGTGGGTGAGTGGAAGAAGAGAAATAAAGGGGGCAGAAAGAGATAAACCAGGAAACCTTCTACCTCCCTGGGATGACGGGCCCAGCCTCAGACTTCCAAAGCACCCTTAGCCCAGGCGTGGAGCTGGAGGACGCAGGCATTGCCAGATGAGCTCACCCGCCCCCTCCCCTGCCCGTACCCCTGCCTGTCTCTGCCTGTTCTTGTTGCTGCTCTGAAGTGGCGATCTCTAAAATGTTTGCTTCGCAGTGTGGTGTCCTTTGGCTGGGCTGCCCCACACCACAGTGGGGAAATTGAGGCGTGTCTCTCCTAGATGAGCCGAGTGAGGTCCCAGCACACAGCCCTCACCTGTGCTGTTCGCTTCCCCAGCTACACCCAGTCCCAGCTTTGCCGCCCCCCTCCTTCACTTACCATGGCCCCAGGAAGGAAACCAGACCTGTCGCAGTGTCTGCCAGCAGGTCAGTCAGGTGTGGGCCACCAGGCAACCCCCTGCTTCGGCCTTGGAGGTGAAGTGCAATGCTCTGTCCTCCACCAGCCGGTCTATAATAAAACTCATCAGCTCAGGGGTTCATGCTGCAGCAGCTTCTGGCACAGGAAGGACAGACCCAGAAGACAGGGGAGATCAAGAGGGCTGGGAGCAGACCCGGGTTCCTCCTGGGGAAACTCACCCTTTCTAGGTTCTGCCCCAACCCACCCTCCCACCCCACCCCGTCTCCTAAATGGGACGCAGGCCTCATCTGCATCTCCACTTCCTTCCAGATGTGGTTATAAGCCACATAGCAAGCCAGAGCCTCCACCCTGCCAACCCCATCAGAGGGCCAGATGCCATCCTACAGCTCACTACGCTGGTCCCTGAGCTCCCTCCTAGGGCCCAAAGGGCATGGTTCTCTCAACCCTGGTTGAGACCCTCCTAGAGTTTGGCCTTCCATGGTTACCAAATTCATGGTCCAGGGTAATTCCTGCTGCAGCCTCCCTCTCCAGCCTCCCATAGGCCTGTTTGATTCTGGGGGTGTGAGTGCCAGGGGCAGGGTGGGACTGACCACTCAGAAATAGATGGCATTCCTGGACCCTGGAGTGGTCAGTACAGAAGTCAGCTGCAACCTGTGCAGGTTCCCCTCAGACACTGGGGTCCCGCTGAGGTTCCTGCTGCCTCTGTCCCCTACTGCCCCCCTTCTCTTCCCAACCCTCCTCCCACCTCTAGTGGTCTCAGGAGGCCACCATGATGTCCTGTGCACTTGGGACCTCAGGATCAGCAGGCCCAGGAGCAGGGTGCACATCAGTCTCGGCTCTGTCTTTCCCCCACTTCTTCCATTTAGTGAAGGGTGCAGCAAGGGCTGGCAGAGCAAGTCACTGGGACCGGGCACAGATGTGGAGTATGGGGCACCTGGTCCTCACGCAGCCTCCTCAGTGAATCCCAAGCACTCAGCGGTTAGGCCACTGGGTTTCAATCTCCAATCCACTCTCAGGGCCAGGACCGGCAGGCTCCCGGCTCGGATTCACAGGTGGGGAGACTGGGCTCAAATCCCCGTCTGGCCACTCCTTCAAACAAGCTGCTAAACTCTCAGGCTTCGGCTTCCTTATCTCTAAAGGTGATGGCCTTGATACTTCATGTGGGATTTGAGGGTTAACGTAAACCAAGCGTACATCACCTTAGAGGTTTAGGTGAATGCTCCTCCCTTGGACTTGAGCCCATAAGTGCGAGCAAACACCAGTGCCTCCCCCACGGGGAGGGAGCAGTGGCAGATTATGCAACATCGCTCTTATCTGTTCCCACTACCCTCAGCCTGGGGACTGTCACGTGGTGCTCACTGCATTGCATGCTCTCTGCATTCAGTATGCGCTACACCCACCCACACAGTCCTCACAGACAGCGGTGTCCACTGTCTCTGTGTCCCTCAAGCCCTGACCCTTAGGACTCAATCAGAAGCCCTCACGTGGAGCACTCATTCCATCTGTGAAGCAGTAGGCAGGTCAGCGGCCACCCAAGCAACAGGGTGGATAAGTGGTTTGCCCAGGGTCGCACGGAAAGTCAGGGACTGTATGGTAGGCTTCTGAGTCGGGCTGCTCGTCCACTCCCCAGCAACTATCATCGAGCAGTGGCCCTTATGAGGAAATACTAATGTGTGCACGGAGCAGAGTTCACGCCCACTGGCCTCCCAGACACGTGCTCGGAGCGCCACACACAGCATGGGATGCAAACACACCCTCACGGAGAGCTGTGTGCCTAGGCATGTGCTAGAATGCGCGCACACATGCGTGATGCACGAGCACACGTGCATACACATGCACACCCACGCACACACGTACGCACACTCACGCCTTGCTGGCAGTAGTTCAGAGCTTCTCAGACACAGCAAAGACAGATGCCTCAAAGTTCTCAAATGTCCCCAGCAGACAGATGCAGCAGGACCCTTCCCACCTAGAAGGAAGAGCTGGGGAGAACCCCACAGGGCAGGCCCTCACCCCAGACACTTGCCACGCTCAGGCCATGGGGGACCAGCAAGCCAGTCCAGCCTTGGCTCCGACTCCTTCCGCCTCCCTATGGGGCACGGGCCATGGACTGACCTTCCCAGACACGCTCAGACCCCACTTCCTCCTGAGACTCCTGCCTGTCCTGATAGGTTCTTCATTCCCAGCCCACCTCCTCGGGTCTCCACTGAGGAGACCTGGGGTCCACCAGCAAACAGCCACTCAGCAGAAAAGGTGGCCTGAGTGCAGGGCCTCACACCCCATCCCCACCCTTGCACAGGATGCCCTATGCACAAAACACGACAGGCAAGGCCCTGTGACAGACCCATGGCGTGGTCTAGCGAGGCAGCAGGACACTGCTGACAGGTGTGCTTCGCAGAAATGTGAGAAAACAAAGCCCCAAGTCTGTAAGGTGACCCCCTGTGCTCTCTGGGTTGCTGGCCCAGCCTCTCTGGGCCCTGGGCTTCCCACTGGGTACCAGAGCCTTCCAGCCTCAAGGGGATGGAGGGGAACCAGCACTTCCTAGCCCTTCGGCCCGGTGTCCACCCACACCTCCAACTAAAGGACCCTCCCCACCCCTGAGGAGCAGAGCACCCTCAGGAAAGGGGTGACCTAGATTGGGAAGCTGAAGAGCAGCTGGGGGAGCAGCACTGGCCCGCTGTTGGGAGAAATTAACAATGGTGGGGGTTCCTATCGGGGTGGGAAATGAGGGGCCTGCTAGAAGGATCCGCTCCCTCGTGTCCCAGCCTCATCTCCTGGAATGCTAGACCTGTTGCTAATGCCTGCCTGGTTTTGTCCTAGTCTCAGAGACAGATCCGTTGGAAGGAGCTGGGGGGTCCCAGTGCAGTCCCGGGGTCTCCCTCACTGTCTTCCTCATTAGCAAATGGGACTGAGGAGCTAAATGCAGTCAACTGGGGAACCCCTGAGGTTTGACCTTATCCCTTGCTACGCAAAGCGTGGTCCCTGTACTAGCAGCCAGCTAGCCGGAGAGTCTTTCAGAAATACCCAGTCTTGAGTCCCACTCAGGCTCACAGAGCCAGAATGTGCATTTCAAGATCCCAGATATTTTGGATGCATATTCAAGTCTGAGGATCACGAGGCTGGCTCCTCCCACGTGGGGCCTAACAGTCACCCAGGAGGCCCAGCATGGGCCTACGTGAGCCTGGAGGATCCACAGGGCAGCTACCTGGGACCTGGGCAGAGGCCAGGGCATTGATGTTAGCCTCTCCTTCAGGAAACCTTTGTGTGGAAAGAAACAATGGCTACAAACACCTACCCAGTGTTCTTAATGCTCACACAACTCTCTAAGGTTAGTAGTATTATTAATGCCATTTTGCAGATGGGGTTACTGAGGCACAAGACGTGATTGGCAACTTGCCTAAACTTAGGTAAATGGAAGAAGATAGTTCTGATCTCAAGCTGTCTGGCAACAAAGCTACTGACTCAGTTGCCCCATGGGCTCCTGGGTCTGTCCCATTCCCTCACCTACGCGCGCGTAGAGCTCCTGGTGGAAGACGGCAGAGACAGGAAGGGAGGTTTGTGCAGACCTGTAAGTCTACACGGCATTTCCGCATCCGCTGTCTGACTGGAGCTGAGAAGACAGCTGTTCGTACCCTGATCCCATGAAGAAACAAGCTGTGCCACTCACTGAGCTGAGACACAAGCCAGGTTACTCCCAACCGCCCTCTATCCAGGCATGACACAGGAGTGGTGGTGGCAAACCTAGGGAGCTCAGCTCTGTCCAGAGAGGCCGCTCTGGACACCTGTCTGGCTGGGCTGGATGCTGAGGTGAGGCGGGGCAGGCTGGGGGCTCCGGGGGCTGGTACAGGAATGGCGGGGGTAATGAAGCAGGAGGGGCAGCGGCTCCCCGTGTGCCTGCCTAGCTGAGTGGGCTGCTGCACCCCTGGGGGCTCGGGAGAGGGAGCCTCCCCATCGGGACGCCTGCCACAGCCCCCTAGTTTAGAACAGTCTGCTGCTGCTCACTCACTGTGGAGGGTCAGGGCCCCGGGGGGCCAGGGGTACCTGCCCCTTCCATCTCTCCTGTAGACGGGGTTGGCTCACTCCTGCTGGAAACCACCGAACTCAGCCAGGCCTGGGGTCTGTGCCCTTCTCTGAGCTCCTCTGTCATCGTCTCTCAAGTCACGTATCCAAGTCAGACACAGTTAGTGCCCCTCAGGCCTCCAGACTCCTGGGCTAGGGTGCCGGCTTGCTGTGCTCCCGCCCCTGCGACAAGGCCTCTGCTCCCCTCAGCATCCCAGGCCCAGAGACCTGAGTTGCAGGAGGGCCTGCACGGTCTACTGTGCGCCCTCTTCTGCAGAGAGGCGAAGGTGGCAGCCCCCACGCCCTCCCTCGGGGAGCTGTGAGAGCCCTGAAAGCCAACCTGCACCCTGTGCGGAAGGGGCCCAGGCCTCTGCTGGACAGGACCCCAGGGAGGCTGCTCGTGACCCTTGGGCTGCTGCCACCTGTCTGGCCATGGGCCCTTCTAGGAAACGCTCCAGATATCTTCCCTGCCCGTCACCCCCACCACACACACTGCCCAGGCAGCGAGGAAGCAGACTCTAACACTCTCTATATTTGTTCTTGGAACACACACATGCCCTCCTGGCGCACTTCAGAACACCTGCCCATTCTCAGCCCCACTTCCTGCTCCTGCGCTGCCTTGTCAGATGTTTCCTCTCCCCAGCAGACCCGGAGGGGGTGGGGAGCGGGAAGCCCCCAGTCACCCCTCTCAGGAGCTGCTCTCCAACGCGAGTGAGCTGAGCCAGGCTGCTGAGGCTGTGGAACCGGCTCCCACCGTTCCCTAGCGGAGGCCCTGGGCAGGGGCAGGGGAGACCTGACCTGCCGCGGGAGAAAGGAGACCCAGAGAGGGGCCACCCCGCCTCTGCCCCGGTCCTCCTTTCCCCACCCTCGGAGCTCCCCAGATGCACAGCCATTTCATGTACACTGGTCCCTTTCCCTCCCCTGTGGCCCCTCAGCCCTGGCGTTGGGAAAGAGGAACAGGACCAGCTCACCCTGGGCCCCAGACCCTGCTTCCAGCCAAGCCCCCAAGAAACCAATAGGCTGCTTAAGAAGTCCCTTTCCCTCCCCAGCCACCACCCCTGGGCCTGGCTTGCCTGGTCCTCCTCTTTTGGCAGTGCGGAGACTTTCTGCTAGTGGGGAGGTGGGGGTGGGAAGTGCTGGGCGCTTCTTGGCGGCGGGGAAGCTGCTGTTGGGTTTCCCCACCAGCTGGACTTCCCCCGCCCACCGCCACGTGCTCGGCTCCTCCCCTCCCCCACCCGCGGTAGTTATCTAAGCTTAGGCCTGTCGGTCTGAATCACACAAGGCAGTGCCCAGCAAGCCCTGACAGCCTGGTGCCAACATCACCCCCCTCCCCTGGAAATGCAGGCAGCTGGGGAGTAGGGGGCAGAGCAGCCAGTTGGAACCGAGCCCTAGACCTGCCTGGCCCTGCAGGAATTTGAACTGCAGATTCTTGGTCAGAATCCCGCACTGTCAAAAGGGGCCTTAGGGGTACTGAGAGCCACTGTCCTGGCCCAACTCGGGGGCCCGGCAGCCAGGCAGATGTGGCCCGGCTGCCTGTGGCCCATTAAGCTGCGTGCACCGCCGTGCTAAGGCATCTGACCACCTGCAGCAAAGGGCTGGGGATGCAGCCGTGGGATAACACGAGGGGTTCCTGTGAGCCTGGTTCCCTGTCTGGCCCTCAGATGAGCTAGAAGCAGGGCCCGGGGCTTGCAAGGAATTGCTGCAAGGTTAATCCCAGGCACACCCCTGCCAGGGAGGCTTCAGCCACAGCTGGGGAACCCAGTGTCTAGCCAGGAAAGGGCGTCTGTGCACCCTTGTCCAAGGACAGCCACCTGAAGGACAGCAACCCAGCCTCAGGGCAACCTGTACAGAGGGGTGAGTCTGAGTCTACTTCCATGCCTCACCTGGCGTGGTCCCCCGCGCTGCTGCCCCCACCCCGGGCCTTCCTCTTACCAGTCCTATCACCAGTAGCGGGCTGCCGTCCCACACCCCTTCCCTTAGCACCCAAGTTCCTCAGGGCTGCCTGCGCCGAGCCGGCATGTAGAGAGCACAGGCTCTAGGCTGTTGCTCCTCATGCTGCAGGGACCCGGTTTCTATGCCACCCGGGACTGTCATCTGGCACCAGCACTGCCCTCCTCCCCTTTTCCTTGCCTCCCTGCCCCCTCCCTGACAGAACGCACAGTTCATGTCCCCAGCACGCTGTAGGGTCGGAGTTACCACGCTCTATACCTTTGGGATGCCCAGGCGTCTGGTCCCAAGCAGTTTGCCCAGCTCCAGCAAGTGCCCAGCCAGGAGGCACTGCCGCTAATTGTACAGGGCCAAGAGACCCAGCAAAGATGGTCCCCCGTTCCCATGCCCCAGTCACCCAGAACGCCGCCAACCCCCATCCCTTCCACCAGCCGCTCTCACTCACCTTTCTCCGGACCTGAGCCCTTAGATCAGGCAGCTACAAATGCAGACACCACCACCAAGCAGGGGGCTCCAAAGCTGGAGAGGGATTCGCCGGGAGCAGGGAGCTGGCACACAGCGCCCAGCGCAGGAGGTGGAGAGCCCGCGGCGCTGCGCTGCCAGGGGACGAGGGGATGGGGCTGCCGGGTCAATAACAAACTGAGAAGGGAAGAGGGAGGGCCGGAGAGAGACAGATAGGAGGAAGGGAAGCGAGGGGTAAGGGAGGAGAGCGTGCGTGTGCGCGAGCGAGCCCAGCGACGGAGTGACAGCTGGGGGTACATCTGTGATGACAGCGGCAGCAGCACACACAGGCGCGCGCACAGTCGGATGCTCACGGCCATGAGGGCAGCACTCACCCTTGCGGCGCTCACATTTCAGTGGAAAAAGGCGCCTGTGGACTAATCGCTTCCAACTCCAGGCAGGAGGAAAGCTGCGCTGCCGCGTACCTCCATTTTCCTTCCCGGGGTTCCTCCAGGTTCTCCCTCACCCCTGGCTGCCGCCTTTCTTCCGTCTCTGCTCCTCTTCCCTTTCCACTCGGGGACAGAGGGGCAGGACCCGGGCAGTCGCGGAGACTTCCCTGGGAAGCTGGGGCTATCTCCTCTTTCAAAGGCACACAGGGCAGTGCTCCCATCCTACCTGTGGGAGAAGGAAGCATCCAACCCTCAGTCAGAGTCTGACTTATTTTGCAAGAGGACCAGCGAGGGCATACAGGGATGCGAGGTGCCTGGGGACCCTCGAGAAAGAGCCCCTGAGCCCCACGAAGTCAGAGGTCACATGGTCAGGCGGAGGCCATTCACTCGCTGAGCCTCAGGAGGGACCACCCAGGCTAGAAGTGTTTAGGGAAGCACAACACCAGAGCAGGCAGGCTTGGAGCCCTGCGGCTGGGCCGCCTGGAGAGTTGTAAGGAGCCCAGAGAGAACCAGGGCCAAGTTCAGCCTCGGCTTCACCCAGCTTGGCTCCGCGTGTTCCTTCATCTTATCTACAATGGGTGAGACATGCGAAGGGAAGAGACTGTAATTCAAGAACTCAGAGGCCTCTTTCCCAACCAATCAGGACCGAGTAAGTCAGAGAAATTGATACTCCAAGAGATGAAGTGGCTGATCCGAAGGCAAAGTAAGCTAGAGACTAAGCCAGAAGAGTTGTCCTACCTCCCAGCCTGGAGAAGGACCCCCACTGGGACATTGCTTTGCATCTCTGAAGCCTGCATTATGCAGGCAGACGCCTCTGTTAAGACTGGGGTGGGGGCTGAGTGCCCTTGAGTCAGGGTACCCCTGCCAGAAGCTCCTGCACCCTCTCTTCTGTCTAATCTGCTAGGTGACCCAGGCAGAGGAGGAGGCAGCCTGCTATCCCAGCCTGGCCTCCCCTTCCTTAGAAACACAACTGGAATGTCAGCTTTGTATTACTGTCCCTGCTTATTCTACTGGTCTTGACCTCTGATCTACAGCATTGTTTTCTGAGCCATCCTTGTGATTCTTATCACAGAAAAAGTTGCGCAGTGACTTCCAGTAGTGTGGTTTCTTCCTTTCCTATATTGTGAACTGTTTGATAAGAGGGACCCTGCATACCTGCTCTTCAAATAGCTAGTGGCTTCGTATTTAACTCAGCAGCCTGGGGCTTCACTCAGGAGCCGCGCTGCAGAACCGAGCAGGTAGATTGAGCTCTCTGGTCCTGTATGACCCAGGTATGAACTGAGCATCCTGCTGGTCCTACTTTGTGCTACAAAAGACAGGCAAGAGGCTCCTCCTACACTGCAGTGTCAGTCCAGTCACCCACACAGGGCTGGGAGACAGAGGAAGGTCAACACAAACAGAAGAGCCAGGAGGGAAAGGAGATCTGAATTCTTAAGGGACCCTCAACAGGGGTCATTGCTGTGTGCGTGCGCGTGTGTGTGTGTGTGTGTGTGTGTGTGCACGTGTGTGTGCATGCATGCACACATGGGTCCGTGCACATAAGTGTGTGTGTGTGATCATGCATGCTTGCACGTGCACAGCTGTCTCGTTTTGCCATTCATGATGACAAAGCAGCACGGAGGTGACAGTCGGGACAAGGAGCAATCTTGATAAGCTGTCTGCCGTCTGCGGCCTGATTGAGGCGCTCTGTGAGGCCTGAAGTGATCTTAAAGGAGAGCTGTCTTAGAGGAAGGCACGAGATCACTGAGATCACTTCTCATGAGTGAGAAGCCGGTTCAGGGGAGGACAGACGGGACGAGCGAGGGGATCCAGGTTGGTTGGGACCGGAAGAGACTTGTCCTCTACTGGGCCATGGCAGGTGCCCTGGGAACCAAGGTCTAAAACAAGGACCCACCAGGCACAGGCGTGAGGAAGGTCTCTTAATAACCCACCGGGGAAGCCTCTCACAAAGGCCTTGCCTCCCTCGGCCTCTTTCCCTGTCTCTTCACCAAGCGTTCTGAGCTGTCTGCAAACCTCATAACATAGCCCACCTCCTGCAGGCCCACGGGGGCCTAGGGGACGGAGAGGGAGACCCCGCGAGGCTGCTGACAATGGACACTGTGCCAGTAGAACTGGATCCTGAGACGAAAGACGGAGCTGTCTTTTGTGCCTAGGGTGGAAAAGCATGAGGAGGAAGGCAGGAGATGAACAGAAGGTCTTAAAATGATTAAACGCAGGGGTATGGGCCAGCGTGGCAGAGCACAGCTGATGCATTGCTAGAGATACCTGCCTGCTCCTTGCTGCTCTCCCTCCTCTCTACCTAGCCCTGTTTTCAGCGTCACGCAGTTCTCACCCAGAGGAAGTCCTGCTTTGTGTTTTACTTCACGCTCCTGTCTCTTATGGATTACCGCCAAGCTCCTTGAGAGACTCTGAACACAACTAAATCTCCAAGATGTGAAGTCCTGGATGAGTTACAGGGCAGAGCTCAGTAGGGGAGGCAGGAGTTCAGAAAGGTCCCAAACTTCCAAGCTGAGGAACAGCAAGGTCTTGCAGAATATCACCTCCTGGCCAAATGGCTGACTTAAATTGATTTTAGTTATGTAGCCCAAGAAATATTTATGAAGCCCCACTAAGTGATAAGTATTGTTCTAGGTGCTAAGAATCGGAACTCAACCTCCTTCCCTGCTTTTAGCATCATCCCAATGGGGTGGGAAGTCAAATAAACAAACAACTCATACCACTGAGAAAATAAAAAATGATGAGACAGGAAACAAATGGTGAAGGTGAGGACTAGGAGAATTAGACATTAGGGAAGATTAGGGAAGAGAGATTAGGGAAGATTAGGGAGGGTTTCTACAGATTATGTTTGAGCTGAGATCAGATGATGAGAAAGAAAGAGCCAGCAATGTGGTGTTCTAGGGGAAGAGCATTCCAGGAAAAGACAACAGCTTGTACAAATGCCCTGGGGTGGGAATGAGCTTGATAGGTTTGAGGAAAAATGTGATCCAGGTTGAAATCAGAAACACCAGCAGGGCTAGCTCTTGTAGGGTCTTCTAAGACCACATTTCAAAAAAGCTTAGATCTTGTCCTAAGGGCATTGGGAAAACACTGGGAGATTTTACACAAAGGAGCACTGTGCTTCCATCTTCAGAAAGATCACTCCTGTAACGGTGTGCAGAATGGGTCATACAGAGGCCAGGGCAGAAGGCAAGGGGATGGCTTAGGGGCCTGTTGTTTTTATCCAAGCAGGAAAGATGCTGGCTTGGCCAACTGAGGTGGAGAAACATGGAGAGATGGATGAAGTCTGGGAAGCTTGGGTGGAGTGAAGGGAATGACAGCCGTAATGCAGACAGTGTGCCCTGAAGCGGGACCTCTGAAGAAGGCTCAGGGTTAGGCAGGAAAGTCTGGTTCGGAACTTGTTACACCGAAATGCCCGTGAGTGACCCAAATGGAGATGACTGTCCGTAGGCTGTTGGAACGTCCCAAATGCTACAAAGGATGTGGAGCTTGCCTTGGAGATGATGATCCAAGGGAGAGAAGCTGCTTCTCTTTGGCACAAAAGCTTCTCTGTGCCCGGCTTGCCTCATTTCTGACTAAGGGGCTTCCAAACCCAATTTTCATGAGCGCAGATTTCTCCCGATTCTCTGTATCAGAATCTCAGCACTTCTTCAGGCTTGGAAATCACATGATTCCATGAGATTTGACTGTGAGTCACCTGAAAAGAAAGGCAAGTCTCATTCTAGGAATAAACTGAGACCTCTCTGGCCACCAAAGACAAGGACAGGTCCAATAACTTCTTTAAATCCTGAAGATATGATTGTGCTAAGCATTGGCACGGCCCTCCTCTGACGAAGGTTACCAGGGTCATCCTCTCTCATTCAGCCTATTTCTACAGGTGAGAGATATTGAGGGTGGTCTTCCTGTAAGGAACAAGAAGAGGGAGGCCGCCTGCAGCCTTAAAGACAAATGCGAGCAGGATGAGGGCACAGCCACCAGCACCGAGGCCCTTGCCAAGGACTTGACGTGTGTCTCTCCTCTGCATAGTGAACCAAGAAATGGAGCCACCTGTCCCCCTTCCTGCCCACCCCCTTGGGACATCTGGACCTTGAAGTAACAAGGAAGCCCCCAAAGAACTCTGATGATCCCACATCATAAGATCTGTGCGTGGGGGCTGGCCAGGGCGACCTACAGAATTGCCTGGGACTCCACGGGGTGGGAGCAGCCGTGGTTTCTTCATCAGCAAATTCAGATTAGCATTAGCAGCCCTCTGTCCAGTACACTGAGCATATATGTTTACGTGCATTAATTAGAATTAAGTAGCATGTTAAGTCTAGTGTGGTGCTATACACCTGTAATTCCAGCACTGGGAGGCTGAGGCAGGAGGATCACCATGAGTTCAAGGTCAGCCTAAACAACATAGCAAGGCCCTGTCTCAAAAAAGACAAAAAAAAAAAAAAAAAAAAAAATTATATAACATTTCAGAAATTCAAGTCCTCGGTCACTAGCCATATTTCATATTTTTGGGCGTCACATGTGCTCATGGCTATGGTGTGGGGTGGCAGTGATATAGGTCCTCGGCATTATTGTAGAAAGCCCAGTCACACAGGGCTGCTTTAGAACAGGAGTCCCCAAAATAGTTTCAGGGGGCCAGGGATTTAGCTCAGCGGCACAAGCACTTTCCTGGCAAGCGCAAGGTCCTGAGTTCAATTCCCGATACCAAAAAAAAAAAAAGAGTCTAAAATAGTTGCAGGATCTGCAGGCAGCACCACTTGGAAATTCCCTAGAAATGCAAATTCTCAGGCCCTACCCAAGACCTCCTGGGTGAGCAGCCCTGGAACAGGGTCTTCACCACCTTCCAAGTGATTCTGATGCACCTCATGGTCTGAAATCCAAAGCTGCAGTCAGGACTAAGGGACTCACACCTCATCTTGCTGGAGCGTCCGTGGTGCCCCGCTCCCTTTGCCCTTCTAGAGGAACTATAATCACAACTCACTGTACAATTGAGCAAAGAAATTCGAAGATCACAACCCTGGAAAATCCAGCCAGGCAACCCTGCCCCTTGTCTGTCTGTCTGTCTCTGTTCCTCCCTCCTTCCTTTTTCCCTCCCTCCATCCAATTTCTCTAAGCTCATTTCTGATTGAAGGGAAAATGATGCAATTGTGAGTCTCTGGGTCATCCTAGGACCGCAGCGCATTGTGGCGGAGCTCCCCAGGTACGGGGTGCTCAGGAAGTCAGAATGACGGCAACAGGAAATCTTCCCCAGGATCACTGAGGTGACTTCAGAATTTCTCCTGCATGTGGCATAATGGTTGAGAACACAGACCTGCATGCATTTTGTAGATGAGAAAACTGAAAGCCAGAGTGGAAGAGAGGCTTGCCCGTGACCTGCAGCCTCTTCCCAACTGCCAGGACTCTAATCCAGGTGCCCAGTATGAACTCAAGCACTTAAGCCTTAGAGACAGAGAGACCAAGGTTAGAGCCCTGGTTCTGCTGCTTACTAGCTGGGCAACTTGGGTGTGCCATGTAAGCTCTACAAAGCCCCTGTCCTCAGCCTGTAAAGTCAGAATAATAATAGTAAAGTGTCTGACGCATTACCCAACACATTTGCCATATTATTATACCAGACACTAAGATGCTGGCCTACTTTTAAAATTCTTTTTCTGTTCAATATAACCTGCCTTTTCTTTCTATTCTTTGGGCCCAAGTTTTCCTGGTGCTCTTTGTCCCAGATTTCTCTTCGCCTGTAAGCACCCGCTTGGGTTCTCCAAACCTATTTGGAAATCAAAGAGGCAGGGGTGGCCCAGGTAAGTGCAGACATGAAAGGAGTAACATTTGTGCACTGGCGGCCTCCAAGTTGCACAGAAATTGCCTGCAAAGCTCGGTGAGTCTGATCATGACTTTCAGCAAGGAGAGAGCTTTCTTCCAGTGTGAGGAAGACACTAAGTAAGACGGGTACAAAAGAGGTTTTACACCAAGATTAGAACCCAAGGAGCCCCTTGAGTCACCCAGCTCACAGTGGCCCAGCCTCAGTCTTGCACGTTGGCGATGTGACCCTGCACAGCCGGCTTACACTCAACAGCCTGTGTTTCTCCGTCTGTGGGAAAGAGGAGGAGGGAGTGCCCCATGCAGACGCCTCGAGGTCCCAGAGACCCAAGGATGAATTTGTCCTAGTTGTGCTTGGGACTCAGAGCCCTTGTGTCTGTCTCTGTCTCTATCTCTTCTGTCTCTGTCTCTGTCTCTGTCTGTCTGTCTGTCTGTCTCTCTTTCTCTCTCTCACATTTCCTGGCATTGGTGTCCCCATGGGGAAGGCAGAGCAAGCGCCCTGACCTCTCCTCTCCCCGCAGCCCTCCCACTCCCCAGGCGCTTCAGATTCGTACTCTGGTCTGACTCAGCCTGGCTCGTTCCTGCTTCCCGGGTGCTGTCTCCCCCAGCTCCTCTCATGCGCCTCCTCCTTTAACTTGATGCTATTTTTCTCTCTCACTGTCTGTTCCCTCCCACCATCCCCTCCCCCAACACGCCTGGCCTTGCCCCCTTCTCCTGCCTGGGGCAGCGGTGGGCATCCAGATGAAGGTGGAATTCCTCCAGCGCCAGTTCTGGGCAGCAACGCAGCAGGTGGGTGAGGGTTGGGCGGGGTCAGGGGTAAAGGATGTGACAGGCTCTCTGTGCCAGGTGGGCCCTGCCTCCCACCCACGGCCCGGGCCATCTCCCTCCACCACCACCATGATGCGCTCACAGGTCCGCCCTTTCCTGCCCCCATGGCTGCCCTGGCCACACACCAGGCCTCTGTTCTCGTCCCCACTCACCCAGCCCCGTGCTAGCTCCCCACAGACCCAGTGGCAAAGGGCAGGACGTGCATCCCCTTCGGGCCTGGCCTACACCACACTCCTGGTGCCGCCCCAGAGCCACTCCACCCTGCCTGCTGCAGAGCAGGGAGCCGCCTTGCCCTGTCCACCACCAAGGCCCGGGCCTGGCTGTGGACTGGCTCTGAGAACCCAGCCATGCTTGCCCCCTGCCCAGTGCCCCTGCTCTTCCTCTGTCCCTCAGACCCTCCGCCTGGTCCTTGAACTCTCAGGTGTCCTCCATGCCCCCCCACCCCCTCCATGTCAAAGCCTCCACCTCTGCTCCGCCCCTCCCCGGTCCCTTGCTGCCATGTCCTCGCCTGGGCCATGTTTGGAGAGTTACGGGATGAGGGGAGAAGGGACAGGAGGATAAATGGAGACCACCTGAGCCCCTGGGTCACCTTGGGTCACCCTCACCCCATGACAGCCCCTTATAGTCACCTAGAAGGCTCCTAGCAGTGCTGCAGGCCTCCTCCCCTCACTGAGCACAAGAGGCCCTCGGGCTGCAGGGCCTGTTGCCCCCTCTGGAGAGCCTGGCCTACTGCTTAGAGCCCCAACCCGAACACCACATGCCTACCACACAGCACACTCACATACACCCCACATGCAGACCCTCCACGAGCAACACACTCCGCACACCAGCATACACAGTGTAAAACACACACACGTATACCACACACACACCATATACACCAACATGGATCCTCCGGACACAACACACATACCACACGTTCACCACACGCACAGTATAACACACACACACACACACACAAGCACGAACCCCTGTGAACAACATAAGCAGCCTGCTGTAAACGTGCCCACCACGCCTCACATACCCATACACACCATGAATGGCCCTCCACGGAGGTCACACGTGTAACATACTACACACACATACACGTGTGCGTATTCGCCCCAGACACACAACGCACACGTACGGCTGTGCTCCACTCACCCCTCCCTTCTTGCCTCCAGTGCAGCGCTGAGGATGGGCAGTGCCCACAGAGCTGCGAGGACAGCGTAAGTTCTCCCCGTGTGAAGCAGGCGGGAGCGGGGGCTGCGCAACCTCAGTCCGTGTCCCCTCCATGAGCCGGCACCCCTCTGTTCCAGTGCCTTCCCTGCAGCCCTGGCTCCAAGGGCGTCCCCCACCCCTTCAGAGCCTCCCTCCCAAACTGACGGGTCACGTGGGGGACCAGGGGTCTACGGCTGCGCAGAGTCATAACCTCCTTCCTGGACCTCTCCCCAGGATCTGGACTGCTTCATCATAGACAACAATGGCTTCATTCTGATCTCGGAGAGGGCACAGGAGGTAAGCCACTGGGGAGAAAGGAAGAGTCAGGACCCCAACATGTCAAGGTTACAGAATTTGGGGCACTTTTCAGCTTAGGTGGTCAGAGAAACTATTATATCTCTGTCTTATCTGTAACTAACCTGGCCCCTCCCTCGGTTGGAGGGAGAATGTCCACGCTACACACAGGAAAAGTGTAGCTTGAGGCTGCCTGACCGCACTGTACTGTACTTTCTGTGTCCTGAACCGGCCTGGCCTGGAGGGGCCTCCTTCCAGCGTCCTAAGCACCCCACTGTTTGCTGTCTCCTCCCTCCCTCCCGCCTTCCACCCCTTTCTATCATGGGGCTCAGAAGCTCGGGTCTCCTCTACCCTGTGCTCCTTTCCTTCCTGGACATCCCTATGGAAAAGCCTCTCCCAGCCACCACACGCGACCCTTGTTGTGCGAGTGGGGCAATGAGGAGGGGGAACAACCCTGTCTCTCCCGTATGGGCCACATGCGTCCTTCCTGTCCCTCCAGCAGGTGGCGTCCGCACCCAAGTGCCCAGAAAGCCAAGAGAATATACTATTTCATATTTGCTGGGCCAGAAACTGGACCCTGAAGTTAATTAGTCAAGAATCAAAGTATAAAAGAAGCCTAAATCAAACCTGAATATATTCACCTGAATGATTTCCTTGAAACGAGCCCAAGGCATCTATGTGGCCTCCGGGCTGAATTTCAGTGGAAGGACACAGTATGGTTCAATGTGGCTTGGCTACTAACAATATATAAGATCTGGGCAAGCAACTTCCATGCCTTGTGCCTCAGCCTCCTTCTGTTAAAAATCAGGGGTCTGGGGGCTGGGGATTTAGCTCAGCGGCACAGCACCTGCCTGGCAAGCACAAGGTCGTGAGTTCGATTCCCAGTACTGGAAAAAAATAAATCAGGGGGCTGGGCCACATGAAGACTTAAGGTCACCCAAAGTGTCAGATTCCTTGTGCCCCCACATAGCAGTGGTCTGGCCTGACTTGGATGGGGCTTAGGGTCCAAAGAAGTTGTGAGAACACTGCAGGAACTAGAGCCAGAGCATCAGAAGGAGACAGGAAAGACAGCAACTGAGAAGAAGGGACACGAAGGACCACAGGGGCTGACGCCCTGCAGCTGGTTTTTAAATGGCCACTAAAGATGCAGCGAGATGAGTGGAGGGAAAGATAGTCCACTTGTGTTCCTTACAGTAGGAGCGGGGCCGGGCTGAGGAGCATGAGGGTTTGTAGGACCCCAACGGCTCGCTGATAGGTGTGATCACCTGGGCACCTGCCTCTGCTTTCCCTCTGTTCCCTTTTGTTTTTGGGTAGTTTGCTCTCTCCCAGACTTGTCACCTGTTCATCTTAGTATTTCTCAGTTGCTCCGGCAGAAAAAGGCTGAGGTCAGGAGTTGGAACCCATGGTTAGGGTGAGGCTCTGGGTGACCCGATGCCCTCAGTCACTCATGCTCTGCTTCCTGCTGCCTGTGTAATTGAGCTGGCAGCTCCTGGTCTCTTGTAGTATTAGCTTTCAGGGGCCTGGAGAGAGGCCCTGGGCTAAGGAGTCTCAGAGCGAGCAAGGATGCTTGGATAGGCTGAAGGGAGCCTAGACAGAGAAAGAGTAGCCAAGTCCAAGAAACTGTGCTCCAAGCAGGAGTCTGCTAGCTTGTGCTGTAAGGAAAGGGACAGAAAGCGCAGATTAGGGGTTTAGGCTTTCTGAGTCGGTCTCTGCTTCTAGCTCCGCTAGAGCAGCCGTAGGCAGTACACAAAGAATGAGCATAGCATTATTCCAGACACTAAAATTCAAATTTCATATCATTTTCATATGCCATGAAATTTATTAATCTTCTGAATTTTGAAAACCATTGAAAATTGAAAAATCATTCTTAAATCAGGGGTCCACATAATTCTTCATTATGAAGATGCCCCAGATTCAGCAACCTCTGCTCCAGACAGCTGGGACAACCTTGCAGGGAGTCAGGCCCAGTGGGGAGCCTGCCCCAACCTGGGACCTGCCTCAAGGGAAACTGGCAAGAGCAGGGGCACCTCTGCAATGGAAAGTCTCATGGGGTCCTTGGCACCACCCACTGGGCTACTTTGGTCCTATTCAGACCACATCTGCTCACATCTGCATGAATTATGGTATCACTGGGAACAACTGTGGCTATATCAGTTATTCAGAGATTCACTCCTATTTTCTCAACTATCACACTACCATCTTACACAGTACGTAGATTTATAAGCCATCCCAAACCCTTTGTGAAATGAAGCACAATGAAGGGTGTAGATTACACGATCTTCTTCTGCTTGGCTCTCCCTCCCCTCCCCACTGTCATCTGCTGTGATGATACTAGTCTTATTTTACACCAAAGGGAAAAAAAAAAAACAGGCTGTGTGAGGTTCCATTATTAACCCCAGAACTCACAGCTACAGGAAAGCAGAGTTTGAACCCAAAAATACAACTGAAGGGCAGCAATAGAGAGGGAGAGGGAGGGTCTAGAAAAGACCCCATGTGAAAAGACCAAGCCAGGGGCCCTCTGGCTTTTGTAAGACATAAGCATTTGTAGGATAGAATTGGTGACCTTGGGAGATGGAGCTGGTCTGCAGGGTGTGGCAGGCTGCAGTTTCCAGTCCCCTGGGTGGTCACCCTCCCTGGGTCACTCTGTCACTTCTCAGAGCAGTTCATTCACTTCATTGCACTTGAGTGAATCTCACAAAATTAGGACTAATGGTGCCAGAAACAGGGATCCAGGAATCCCGATCCTGGGGTTAGGCTCCAGGACTCTGTATTGGTGGTATCTTGACCGGGTTTAATTCCTCTTTCTTCACTCTGGATGGCGCTTCCCTCATTAACAGGGCTGGGTCCAGTTATGAGAGGCACTAGGCCAGAGATTGGCATGACCCCTGAGGCAAAGCAGACACTTATTAACTGTGAGGGAAGCTGAACTGGCCTTAGTGTGAGACCCGGAGTCACAGGCATGTGACAGGAAGTAGCTAGGGGACAGAGAGGTAGAAAGCCTGGTGCTCATGCTGCTTGTTCAGCTGGCTGTCCATCTGTCCATCCATCATCTGTCCAGTTTTGCTTTTTGTTTTAAAAACTCATTCCTTCACCAACACTGTAGCAATTATCTATGGCTCGGTAGCAGAGTGCCCCAAAATTAGTGGCTAAAGCCACAAGGTTTAGAAATCTTAGGATTTCTGTGGGTGAGGAATCTGGTTGTGATTGGGTCTGGACAGCTGAAGGCCTCTGGGTGAGGGTCTCTTATCAGGCTACAGTCACCTTGAGGCTGACTGGGGAAGGACGCACTTTCCAGCTCTCCCATGATGACCAGTGGGATGCTGTAACGAAGCATCTCAGGTCCCTATCACGTGGGCTCTCACATGGGGCAGCCTGTCACATCAGAACAAACACCAAGCCATGAAGGAACCAGAGAGTACAGGCGAGAGGAAGGCACAGCCTTTTAAAGCCTCATAGCGGAAGTGATACTCCATGGCCTTACCATATTCTATCTGTTCAAAGTCAGCTGGCAAGTCTGACCTACACTCCAGCACAGGGGATTACAGGAGGGCATGGCTACCAGGAGTCTGGGATCACCATGAACCATTTCTGGATCTGCCCACCACGCGTTCCTACCCCCCTACACAACCTGCCACCTTCTCCAGACACTCACAAGAGCCATCAAGGCCCACCCAGCCTGGCCTTCCTCAACTCATTCCTCACTGCTTCTCCCCTTGTCCCTGGACCTCTAAGAGTATGTGGAGCACACAGCGTCAGCATCAAAGAGCTTGTCTCAAGGCCCGCCTCAGACCTAGGGACTCAGGAACTCTGGGGTGGCCCGGCAGCCTGTGTTTAAATGACACCTCCAGGTGATTTGGTACACAGTACAATTTTGGAACCATTGCTTAAGTGTTCCTGCCAGTTGCTGGGGTTTGGATATACCTCAGCTGGCGGTGCCCATCTTCTTAGCTCAGTGATGTGGAGAAGGTTCAGGATGCCTTTGTCCCTTCCAGGACCCACTCAGGGCGTGGAGAACAAAGTCTGTTGCTTCTCCACATGCAAAGATTCCTCCAGAAAGTCCTGCCCTGCTCCTGCTCACCCGAGGCCCTCTTACCCTGCAAAGGAGCCCAAGGGAGCTCTCTGCAGCCTGCTTGCCCACGGAAGTGGCTGGTAGCTTCCTCCTTGTCCTGGTGGTACCCTAGACCTGCTGATCAGACACTGGGCCCCACCTAACCTCTCTTCCAGTTCTGGGCTCATTCTTTTAATGAAGAACTAAAAAAGGGCCTAGACAGTGATAAGGATGGTGTGAGGCCAGGAAAGTGCCAGTGGCTCTGTCTAGGTTTGTGATGTTTACAGTGGTGAAAGCTGCCCACCCTCTGTCACTCTGGGCTGGGGACTCCAGTTCCTGTAATTTGCCTGTGGGCAGCACCTACCCATGGAGCTTCAAAACAGTCCCCGCTAAACAGCAAAGCCCAGAAAATCAAATGCCCCATCTCAGCACATTCCCCTGGGGCTGCGGCTCTCTGAGAGGCACATTACTGCCCTCCTCTCTGCCCTTTATCACAGACCTCTGGTCCTGAGGTTCTGGCCCCCTTCCTTTCCCACCTTGCAGCGGGCCTATTCCTTGTGTCTCCGGCTCCCTTGTGCCTCACCGCAGCTCCCCTTCTGCCTTCCCAGCTCCCCAACGCCCCCGCCCCACGGGTGCCACAGGAGTGAAATCTACCCAGTCACCAGGTCCCATCCTCACAGAGGCAAGCTCTCCTGGTGCCTACTGTAGAGCTGGCACAGACTCCACCCCCTTCCCAAGCCTTCCCACCAACCACCACCCCTATTCCATGCGGCTACAGGTACTTATCAAGGGACTCAGCTCAACTCAGCTCGGGAGGAAGGAACCAAAGGAAACTGAGTTTCACATGTGCTGAAAGCCGCCCACCCTTTGAGAGGGTATTTGTCCCCGTTTTTAGAGGAGAAGAAACTGAGGCTGTCCTTACGTGAGGCTGCTTTGTAGCTCCATTATCACCACAGTTGAGCGCACCCTTTCTCCCTGGGGACAGGGGCCACTGGAGCTGCAACTTCACAAGGCATGCAGATTACCCCACAGGGGTGATCACCCAACCAGCAGGAATATAATTAGCTTTGAGTTCACTGCTGCCTGGAGCCCATCTGCTCCCTGCCTCAGGCTCCTGGGTGGCATCTCTCAGGACCTCACCTCGCTCCAGACTCCCTGTCAGACGCAATACACTCAGGGAACCCTAGACCCTTCAGTCCCGCCAAATTCAGTCAGCCCAAGGAGCGTTAGTGACGCACGGATTATCCCAGGAAAGGGGCTACAGGGCAGTCGACCCTTCCACAGTGCCGGGCTGAGGTGCGGCCTCACATTCAGCCTGCAGGCCAGAATAGACAAGGTACCTAAAGCCAAACTTTGGACCTTGGCTTTGATCTGAGCCACTGATTCCTTCACTCTGACAACAGCCACAAGAAACCGTATCTGCTAGGAACTGCGTTGTCCTGCAGGAGTAAATCCCCACTACAGTGGTTTAAACAAAACAGATTGATTTTCTCACTGAAGAATGGACGAGGCAACCATCACCACACTCAAAACAACAACATAGCAACGGGATTTCCTTCCTTCTAGCCGCCTTCCCAGACAAGGGTGACGGCCGCAGAGAGGGGCGGGCACCTCCGGCGGCGTCCTCTCGGTTTAAACGGACTTCCGGAAGTCCTTCTTTGTTACTCTGCTCACGTCTCATTGGCCAGTCCTTAGAGCAAAGGCTTCTGGGAAATATAGTCTTTTACCTTTAAGTTAGCAAGGAGGGTATTGCTACAGCTGTTAGGCTGCTTTACTAAAGAATCCGGATGGTGAACCCTTTCTGCGCAGTAACATATTCTAGGGAATTTTAGCTGTTTTATTTGCAGACGAAGATACGTTTTCCCAGTGTCCAGGATACACTTGACTACTGTCAGGAAGCTCCCTTCTCAGAAACAACTCCTGACAACAGGGTTGTTTGTGAATAAAGCTAAAATTAGGAAAGAGAATGGGACAGTCCTGTGACCAGCCTCATCAGGGGCCTGGTCTCCACTCTGCTGTCTTGTCCTAGGTAGCAAAAGACTCAGGTCAGTCATTTATTCCTTCACACATTCCTTCTGCAAATAAACATAACCACCGTGGTGTGATCCTGGGGGCCAGAGCTGGGTGTGGGTGCTGGATCCCTCCAGGATCTTGCTGTCTGGTGCTGGAGAAACAATGCTCACACAGACACTGGACTCCCGCAAAGAGTGAGCCGTCTGAGAGGGATGACTCAAGTTGCAGGGATCTGGGAGGCTCATTCTCCCTGGCTTTGGGCTGGCCCTTGAAGGGTTTGGAAGGTTCTCACCTTCCCACCTGCTCTTCCGCCCCTCCCTTGAATGCCCTTGACTCCTCCCTGTCGTCCGCTCTCCTGTCCACTGCCTCTGCAGTGAGGCCTGTCCGCATCAGGCCTCCTAGTCAGAACAATCGGGCCCATTGGACTATACCTCCATTATTAAAGCACCAATTGCTAGTTACAATGTCCTGTGTTAGGGAGAACGTGCTCCTCTATCCAAACTGGTCTGAGCTCTTGATTACTGTCCGTTTCATTCATTTTTTAATCACACTGTCCTAGTGAGTGCATGTCTTATGAATAAAGGATACTAAACACTAGTTTTTGGAGGCCAGGGCATTCAGGCAAAGAAAGCAGAACTCACATATACCTGACTACCACTTCGGCTCTGATTCTTGGTTTTCTCCTCTTTACTTTTGTCTTTAATTTATAGTTCTTGAGATTATAGTTTTGCCATACATTCCTGGGGGCTTGTATCCTGACATTGTAATTTCATAAGTGAGCTGTTTCCAAAGAAGAAATACTATAGGACGAAAAGGTTATATTTTCTTGATGGATTGATTGATTGATTGTTGATTGATTGATTGATTTGGAAAGTAACATTTCCTGACTTCATCCCAGATTCTAAAATTGGGTGTATCTGGAGGCCTCTGGCCCCATTTGCTTAGAATGCAGCACAGAAAGTGGAGCGTCACTGGGACTACTACCCAAAACAGCACCATCATCTTTTCTTTGGAAGAAACTTCTCTGATTGTTGATCTTATGTCCAGGAGCCCTGCATTCTGGCTGACTCTCATCTGAAATTAATCTTTTTCCTTCTTAGGAGTCAATAGCATCCACTTAGTTGCCCAGAGAAGGCCCCAAGTGGGGGTTCTCAGACAACACCTGGCTCTCCTTTGGGGGGGGTCTGTCAGATCCACAGCCATCTGTCCCTATGCCAGAGTGGCATCTCTTTTTACTGGAAGTTATAATGCACGCCATTGTTTTAGATATTTCACAGCACACTGTCCATGGAGGAACCTCCACAAGACCAGGGACTCAGCTTGCACTAGGATTCCACTCTCCTCATCATTCTTTGTCCTTCCTTCTGAGGAGGACCTGATTTTTGCCTTGACCTGCAGCCGAGGTTGTGGCACATGGAGGCTCTGGCCTCATCAAAGCCCTGAGAATTTGTCATGGCCACCGCCTCAGACTCTTGCCTCCCTGCCCAACCCAAATTCTATGAGTCTATCCAGGGACTCTGGGAATTCAGCGATGAGTAAGAGACAGTCCCTCTCCTCGATAGCTTTCGATACAATGGAGGCATAAGACAACTAAATATGTGATCAAACAGGGAGGCAACAGAGCTAACGGGACAGGTAGCCCTGTGCTCTCAGAGTGCGGAGGAAATAGAGGCGATTTTTAACTGGAACATTTAGGATAGGAAGACTTCTCAGATGGAAAGTCCTTGCTGTGAGAACAGAGAAAGGGTGGTCAAGGCAGGGAGAACAGCCCAGTGGGACACGGGCATCTTGTAATAATGACTGTCATTTGCCATATACTTCAAGCCTGGCACATTAGCCCTAATCTTTAAAACAACCTACAGCATATCTATACCAAGACTCCAAATCCATCCTGCCATGCTGAGGAAACAGCAGAATTAAGAGGCCAGGCCAGTCCACAGGGGAGGCAGGATGGGGAGTGCAGTCCAAGCTGGGGCTGAGCCAGCTATACACACACACACACACACACACACACACACACACACACACACACGGGCACACACATGGGCACACAACACGTACAACAAATCAAGTCTTACAAAAACTTGCTTCACCTTACTGCAAGCAATTCACATTAAATTGTTCTAAGGAATTTTGTACCATTGAAAAATCTGATTGCAGCCTCAAGGCTGATTTCATGGCCAGCTGCCAGATTACAATTTAGAATAGAAAGCTCTGAGGAGGGAAATGGCGCGCAGGGAGACTGCAAACGCGGGGAGTGGCTTCCACTTGGGCTCCGTGGACAGACTGCGGCTACAGAGCACTCCCTGTGGCGCTCACATCCGAGCTGGGATCCCACGGTCTTCACTTGCTGGCTCTCTCTTCCTCTCTGACAGACGGGAAGATTTCTCGGGGAGGTGGATGGTGCTCTCATGACCCAGCTGCTCAGCATGGGGGCGTTCAGCCAGTAAGTGGTGCTCACCCTCTCCCTCCCGTCCCCAGTCTAAACAAACACAGAGCTGCCACAATATGGTCCTGATGGACCTCAGAAACCCACAGTGAAATCACCAAAGAGCCCCAAAGTCAGCCTTCCTGGAGCCAAGGGCTTGACACGAAGAGAGAGGAGCACGTGGCCATGAGGACATCCCTGGTAGAAGCCGTAGCCCCAGCTAAGCCCTCAGAGGAAAACCACCCAGCAAGAAGCAAGCCACACACTGCTCAGTTTGCTCAAGCCATTCCACGGTGTAGGGTGTCACTTCCAGTAGGCCCTGTCTCCTGGCCTGCTGTCCTAGTTCAGGCATCCTTTGGGTCTGGTGAATGCAGTCCTGTAGTGACCCTGTGTCTGGGTAGCAGCAGGTTTTGGGAGCGTTTTGGGCCTCTCACACCCTGTTTCTGGTTTTCAGAGTGACCATGTATGACTACCAGGCCATGTGCAAAGCCCTGGATCCCCACCACAGCTCTGCCCAGCCCCTGGTCAGCGTGAGTGTCACCCGGCCCTCTCCCCCCACCGGCTGCACATCCTTTTCGCTGGCCCTTTCTCACCCAGCCATAGGGCCCAGGGCCACTCGTGACTGTCCATTTCTACCCCACACCTGGTGCTCAGCCCCCCACCCCACCCAGACCTGTAGGTTTCATCCTCAGGCGCCCGGCTCCTGAGATAAAGAGCCTCAGGGAGAGGGAATTGATTTTCCCAGACCTCATCCCCCAGTGCGGCATAGAAATCATCAGGGCTTCTCCGCAGCTGGGGCCACCAGGACAAGAACATGACCGGGCTTCTGGGAGAGCGTGCCTAACCCTGCAATGTGTCTGACGTCCAAACCCACTGTCCAGTAGCTCAGTGTAGGACGCTCCTCTTCAGGGAGGCAGAAGGCAGCAGTCAGCGGGTGGCTGTGCTACTGCCTATCTGGCCCGAAGGCAGTGGTAAAGAGACCACCTAGCCCTTGGGCGCATTCGAAATGTGTGCCCTGCTCTCTCCCCCGCAGCCAATCTCAGCCCTCCTGACGGCGACCAGGTGGCTGGTGAAGGAGCTCTTACTGTAAGTGGGGTTGAGGAGGAGGCTGAGGGTGTGGCTTGTAAAGGAGCCCTTTGAGGAGGATGCCTGAGACCTGCTCCCCACATCTGCTGCCAGGCCCCAAGGAAGGAGGGCAGCGCCCTGGGGGTGTAGGGTCTCCTCTCTCCTTCCTTCCCACTACTGTTAGGAGGACCTGCGTCACTCAGAGCCCTCAGCAGGACTGGGGTGTTTTGGAGGGGAGGAGACGGAGGAACTAGGGTCCCAGGGGGCCCAGGTAGGGCGGGCGTGTGAATGCCCGAGACTCAGTTCTGTGTCTATCAGGTTCCTGCTGGAATGGAGTGCCTGGGGCTCCTGGCATAACAGAGGGGGTGATGGTGAGTACTTAGCCTGCACAGCCAGGTGGCATCTTGGTCCAGAACTTGGAAACCTTTCTCCTGGGTGGGGCACCATGGAATGGGGGCTTGAGGCATGTCCTGCCTGTAATCTCATCCTGCCTGGGCTTCTCTCATTACCAACACTCACTCCTGGCTCCTTCACCTCTCTGTGACATTTCATCACTTTGGGACACCGCCGCTCCATGTGACATCATCACCCTGTGACGTCCTGCTTTTGTGTGACATCATGCCCACCCTGTGCTGGCCTCATGCTCTGAGCAGCCAAAGCTGTCTTCCATCACTGTAAGTAGCATCATCTGAGGAGACCCCTGCTGGCCATGGTGGGTCGGGGAGCTGCAAAGGACCAGCCCTCAACTCTACATCCCTGGAATGAGCTCAGGAAGGGTTGATATTTCTTCCTCCCCAGACACCCCTCACTCAGGAGACACTGTGAGGGGCAGGGAGGAACCCAGGTCTCATCCCACACAAGCGTAGCCCTGCCCCGGAGAACATAAGAAACCTAGCCATGTCCTTGGGTTAGAGCACACAAGGGTCCAGAAGGAAATGTGGTCAAGTGCAGGTTGGCAGCCCCTAGGTCACCCCTTGGAGAAAAAAGTGATGTCACACCTCCAGACCAGGTGTCCCCAGCCCACACAGGACTCTAGAGCGCAGCAGTGGTCACCCAAAGCCTCTGAGGATGACGATCCGCTATCTCGTGTCTGAGGACAGAGTCCCCCAAAGGCAGTGACATTGTGACAAGATCCTGACACGAAGCAATAGCTTCATCCCAGCTTCTGCGACGCGTGTGCACAGCCCTGGGGAACGAGGGTGCCTGGTCTTGCAGTGCCCAAGAGATACAGATGCAGTGTCACTTCCTGGGGACATGGAGCCCCTGAAACCACACCAGCTCCGTGCTTCAACCCATTTCATTCCACTCACCCAGGTTAACAGAACCTTTTCCACGCGGTTGTGCAACTTCTCCACTGTCTGGACAGTTCCTGTCCCCCATCCCTTTCTGTGTTTGCCTTCCTGATAAGATACCATCTCCCTGTCTGTCCTCTCCTGCTTGCTCTTATCTCGCCTTCCCACTGTCCCCTGGGGCCTGTTGCCTTTGACTAAAGCAAAGGCCTAGCACCCTCAGCTCACATGGCCCATCCTCTGCCGTGTCTCTAGGCTGCTTTTGGAGATCACCACTCACGGTCCTAACAGGTCCACTCAGTTCATGGTCATCTGGAGTTGCTGACAGCAGCCAGGAACCATGTGTCTCAGCCCACTGAGGAGCAGGTCGCTCCTTCAGGTCCTTTCTGCCTCTCTCCAGAAACACAGGGCCTGGTCACAAGCTGGGCACACAATCCCCTTGTCTTCTGTCAAGCTGAGGATGGTCCCTCATGGCTACTTGCTCCAAAACTTACTTCTCTGGGGCAGCTGATCTCTGAAGCTTCTAGGAGTCTGCAGCCTCAGCCAGGAGCAGAAGTCTTGCTGTGACCTTGGGGAAGCCACCCCATCCTGTCATTGTTGTGGCTGTGATGGGCATCGTTACTGAATTGCACTTAACCACCAAAGTGGCCCAGGTGACAGGGAGAGAGGCCCAGTCCTGGGTCACCCCACACACACACATCAAGGACAAGAGCCAGAGTCCGAGACTTCTACCCAAGTGCCTATCCTCTGAGCTGAGCCAAGGGATGTGTAGTTTTGCCCTTGACAGTGAGCTTGACCAGAACGAACCCCCTGCTAAGCTTTGAAAACTTTACTGTCCCTGAGGATTTTTCTACCTGCACACTGGCCTCCCCTCTTGGCTTCAAGGTCTGGAGGGCAGTCTGTGGGCCTGGAATGAAGGAGCCCTGCAGATCTCCCACTAACTCCTCTCATGCCCCCTGGGACGGCAGAGTCACACCGGGCCCTCTGCAACCACGTGCATAACATGGGGCCTGGCTGCTGTGCTGCCTATTTCACATCTGGGTGTGAGCAACCAAAGAGTGTGGACACCTGCTCTGAGGAAGGACGGCCGTGCTGCCCAGCCCTGTGCTTTGGGCAGGCCTGCTCTGCCTGGGCCCATCTGTGACCCCAGCAGGGACCAGCGGGTCCTCCCCAGCAGGGCATCCAACTTCCATGTGTTTTGGACAGCCCTGCTTGCTCCACCCCTGCCCCTGTGTTGGTGAGCTAGGGGCCATCACGCTGACCTCACTAGGAGCACCAGATGCTGGGAGCTGTGTCCGCGGGCTTAGGCAGCCTGGGCACTGAGACCTCCTGCCCAGCCCTCCTGGGTCAGCAACCAGGGCTCAGCTCCATCACGGTAGGGAGGGCTCAACCTGGCTTCAAGGTAGCCACGGGGCCAAGCTGACCCAGGAGCGGCACTTGGGTAGCTGTTCTAGCTATCTGTAGGGACAACCCAAGGTGTCCGCAAAGAAGGTCAGGTTAAAGGGCAGAGGGGCTAAAGCCTCCCCACAGAGCTATCCCTACCACCTCTACTCCTCTCCCAGACCCTCAGGGTGTCCATGCTAGGAGGAACCTTTGAGAGGGGACAGGTGCCAACCCCAGTTTACAATGACACAGGCCTCCAAAAAGAGGAAGTGGCTTCCCCAAGGTCAGGAGCCAGTGTGGCTCTGACACACACTTGAGCTCCGTAGCCCTGACGCCCAGGCTGCCTCAGTTACTCGGCCCAGCCCCCCACTTCCGCCCACAGACCTGAGAAACGTTACTCGCTCCATCTGCAGTGGACCTGGCGGGGAAGGTCGTTATGTGGTACATCACAGAGGCGGGCTGGCAGCAGGAGGAATAGCATGATGTTCCTCCTCACACGTGTGCCTCTGTCCACGCAGCCCACAAGCACAAGAAGCAGGACCTGCTGCACCCCTGCGACACTGAGTACCCCGTGTTTGTGCACCAGACCGCCGTCCAGGAGACCAACGGGGTCATCGCATGCGGGACCTGCCAGAAGTAAGGCCCCAGAGCCTCTCGGCCTGTGCCCAGCCGAGGGACAAGACAACCACGTAGACAAGGGCCTGTTGCCCGCAGGGATATCCGCAGTGGGGAGGAGGGAAGGGTGCCGCCTGCAAGGCGAAGGCCCCACTCCTCAGCGGCCCCCACCCCGCTGCACTTTGCTCTGTGCAGGAAACTCAGGCTAAGGAAAGGACTGCGGTGAGGCAGCCTGCTAGGGACAGCAGGCATTTGGCAGTGCTAGGGGAGACAGGGACAGGCAGTCCAGAGCAAGTCGCGCCCAGCTGGAGGCCCCGCAGCCTCGCCACTCCTGCAGGTTTGTCTCCCTCACACTGCAGCGGGCTGCCTGGAAGGCCACGCAGGCTCTGTGCCAGAGATCTGAGAAAGAAGCCAGCCAGGCCTTCGCTGACTTTGTCCTGAGCCGAGGTGTGAAAGCTTCCAGGTGTCCTCAGCAGCGGGTGGGGTGCAGGAGGATCCCAGACCTGGCACTGTCAGACCGTGGGTACCCCCACCCCACCCCCACCGGCTCAGAGCCTCCCTGGGAGTTCCGTTCTGGCCTCTTGCCCACACTGCCCCCAGCCAGACCTGCTATTCGCCAGGAACCACCCAGGACGTCCTCTGTCTCCCAGACCCCAAGCAAAATATGTTATGGTGTAAAGCCGCAGACTTTAGCCTCAGATGGGTTCAGGTTTCTATCTGTCTGTTCCTCACAGGTTAGTGTTTGGTGAGATTTTAACCTCGCTGAAACTGCTTTCTTGGGACTAGTGTTAACTGTACACTTACCTCTAAGGCTTGCAGGAGGGCAAAGTCAGTGGGATGGTGCAAACAAGGGCCTGTGAGTGGACAGACCTGATCACTGGTTCTGCCGCACTACAGTGTGTAAGCTTGAGCAAATTACCTAACCTCTGCTAGCCTGCTTTGCCATCTACAGTACCAGCCTCGCGTGTGCTGGGAAGGTTAAACATAGACATATTTATGTGTGTGTACATATGTGTGTGTGCAAAATACCTCCCATCCCACAGGAGATGCTCTCTAAGCGGCAACTGGAACTGTTGCATAACACGCATCACAGGCCCGCCCCCAGCTACCCACAACAACACGGGGCTGTGTGCGGGAGCACAGTGCCACCACGTGGCCATAAGTGACACTGCGCCTTCCAAAGCAAGGGCGGCCATGCGTCCCTATTGCTGGTGTCCCCGCATATATTAATACCTCCGCCCTCACTTTCCATAGTCTGCCAAGAAGGAGAAATGCAACTGTGGTAAAAGCAGCAAACAAGATGGGATTCTTCAGCCGGGCTGCTTGTGGAACTACCTGGATTTTACCTGCCTTGTGTTCTGTCTCCTCCGCCGCCGCCCTAGCTCCCCACAAGTCCTAGGAATTTTTCTCCCTGGAGTCCTTCTCCTAGCTGCCACGCCGCTATGAACAGTCCACAACCCCCCTGTCTTTGCTGCAGGATGTTTGTGATGCAGCAGATTCCCAGCAGCAACCTCCTCTTGTTGGTGACAGACCCCACCTGTGACTGCGGTGCCTTCCCGCCAGTCCTGCAAGAGGCCACGGAAGTCAAATATATCCTTACTGTCTGTCCTCCGGAGGGGGAGGCTGCAGGCACTGGGAGGAGGCTCCTGCTTCAGTGCTGAGGCCAGCCTCCCTCCCCTGCCTTCCCCACAGAGCATCCCTCTTTGTTCTCTGCCCACCTCTCTGAGCCCGTAGGGGGCTGTCTCCCACCCCTGAAGCTGCTGGCAAAGCAGCTGGTACCGCCTGGGGAAGGTTCATCCAGTCCTGGGTCTCCAGCATCAGCTGGAGTCCAGAGTGGTGGCCCTTGACCATGAGTTCTGTACATAATGCCTCAGTCAAGTGTGACAGGATGCGCTCCCAGAAGCCCCGCCGGCGACCGGATTCCTGCCATGCCTTCCACCCGGAGGTGCGGGGTTGGGCAGGCTGAGAAGTGGGGCCTGGTCTCCATCCCTGAATTCTCTATGCCAGTGTGCACCTCCTCGGAACCATTTACACACACACATTCACGTTTATGTGGTGTGATGTGGTGAAACAACAAGAAATACATAGTCTTTGTACTTGCCCCTGGCACAGAGTATCTGAACCCTTGAGACTTCCTGGGTGGTAGAGGGGAGAGAGGTATCTTTTATTATATTTGGTCTTAGTCCCTAAGTCTTGACATAGTGCTTCTAAGGACCTGGGAATGATAAGAGTGAATTGTTATTGTTGTG
Source organism: Chinchilla lanigera (assembly GCF_000276665.1). NCBI lineage: Eukaryota > Metazoa > Chordata > Mammalia > Rodentia > Chinchillidae > Chinchilla > Chinchilla lanigera. The sequence continues at coordinate 4,332,706 of NW_004955454.1, read as the reverse complement.
TGCCAATGGGGTGACTGGTGGCCGGGGGCCCTAACTAGCTTCAGGATGGGGGCCGATCACCTGAAAGACAAAGGTGTGAGTAGAGGGTTGGAACTCTCAGCCCCAGCCTCTGACTTCTGGGGATGGGAGGGGAACCGGGCGGAGATGGAGTTCATCCCATGGAGCCCCATGATTTGATCGATCATGAATCCTCCGTAAACCCTTAAGCAATGAGGTTCAGAGAGGTCCCAAGTTGCTAAAGGTGTCCGCATCCATGCTCTGAGAGGGTGGTGTGCCAGCAAAGGACAGGGAAGCTCTGTAAGTGAAGGTCTCTTCTCCCTGAGTTCTGAGCTATTCTAACAATCCCCGAGCTTGAGCAGGGAACCCTTGACTTATAGACAGTCTGTTAGAAGTATTGAAGAACCAGCACTTGCCATGATGTCTGAGGTGGGGGCAGTGTGTAAGACTGAGCCCTTCAACTTGTGGAGTCTGAGGCTAATTCCAGGCAGATAGTGTCGAAATTGAATTTCTGGACACCCAGTGGGTGAATGGGTTGGTATGAGGAAACTCCTCACGTGTGTGGTCGGAAGTGGTACTGCAAAAACACATCAGAGCCTCCATGTCATTAAAATATGTCAACCAGGATCCAAGAATACTTTTTTTTTTGGTACTGGGACTCGAACTCAGGACCTTGTGCTTGTCAGACAAGTGCTTATGCCACTGAGCTACACCTCCAGCCCCCAAGGATACTTCTATAAAGAGCCCCATTTCCTAAAGTTTGGGCCCCAGAATTAAAACACAGTTTCCCCATATTGTCCTCATTCCTCCCACCCTTAGCATTAATGATCCATGCATACGGGAAGAAAGTAGTATGTGGATGATAATAGACTGGTATCTGTTGAGCCCCTGGTGTCCATGGTATCAGGCCCTGAGCTGGGGGCTTTATGCACAGCACAGTCTTTGCTGAGCACGGTTGCCACAGATAATTTGCCTTAGGGATGCTCTTGGCATTGAGGACTTCCCAGAAACCATTCTGAGAGGAAGACCCCACAGCCACTCCAAGGCTGGAGCGAGCAGGGAGCTCGAGCCCGGTCCAGGCTGTGTGTGGTCCAAGCTGTAGTTTCTTCCCTGGAAGGTCTAGGAAAGGTGGAACCTGCCCTGTCTCCCAGGCTGTTGGCTCCCACATTCCCCAGAGATCCCACATTCCCCAGAGATCCGGGTGGAGAGTGACCTCTCCCCTCTCTGGTTCGCAGGAGAATGCCCAGGACTGTGGTGGCGCCTCTGACACCTCGGCCTCGCTCCTCCTGCTCCTACTGCCTCTGGGTGCCTGCATGCTTCTGCCTTAGCTTCTGCGGTAGCACAGCCCACTCTGACCCCACAGTGGAAGGGGCGTCTTCCAGAGACATTCTGGAAAGTCAGCAGCTGACGGGGAGCTGGCTCACTGCGGTCAGGTTGGCTTCCAGGCCCAAACCTCATCTCAATCCTGAACTAATGGTCCCTGCTGGAGGGGCCACTGAGTGCCCTTCAGAAGGAGGAAGACTGCTGGAAGGAACAAAAACACCAACATCCCAGAAGTCATGTCCCTAAGAGCCTCCAGGGTGCCCGGTTCCATTCACCGCAAGACTCCACAGGCATCCTCCTCTATCTCCCCGTCTCCTGTTTAGGAGTCTGCACAAGCTCAACACCAACCAAGACAAAAAAATTTAATTCACCTTTCTCCACATCAGAACCCATTAAAGGAGAGAGTGAGCTGTCACTAATGAACCAGGCTGGTCTTCAGCAGAACAGAAGGATGTAGAGGTGCAAAGGAGGAGAATAAAGCTAAGGGCAAAGGAGACTGGGGCGAAAACATGTCCTGCCTAAAACATAGGGGGGTGGCCACTGTGTGTGTGTGCGCGCGTGAGAGAGACAGAGACAGAATCAAGGGAGCAAATAGTAAAAGGACAAGAATAGGATAGAATAGGAATAGGTATTAAGCCCAGATTGTTACTGAAGAGCCTTCTGAAAAATTTTTTACAAAGCCTCACTTAAAGGTAAACGATCATCTAATCAACAGCCAGCAGGTGGATCTCTTCAGGTGCTGCACGGGACCACGGTGCACCCAGGGGAGGTAGCAGGGGCAGCAGCCGCCAAGCCTTGAGACCGGGTAGAGGCAGGGCATCCTCCATGGCGACACAGCGAGGGGGATCTGAACACTGACTACAGCTAGAACTTTGAGGAACATTGCCGCGTACGAAGTGGAGTGCATAGTGAAGGCAGCTGTACCTGGAGACCACACACACACACACACACACACACACACACACACACACACACCTCTCCCAGGGTCCCAGTTTCTGGTTTCTCTCCCTTCAAACCTGGATCTCAAGATGTAGCAGACTCACTCCACTGTGACAGCAAAGGGCAGAATCATGTAAAACTTCCAGGGTGGCCTCCAATCTTTGAGTTTAGGCAGCCCAGCCCATGATAGGCATGACCTGTGAGGGCCTTCAGGAACCCTTCCCCACTTTCCAGCCCCCGGCCTCCACATGAGAAGTACTAGTTGTCCAAGTTCCACACAGAACACAGCCCTCATTTCCCTCTACAGTGGGCTGACCCTATACAACGCATTTATTGTAATATCTGAAAGTGCCTTACATCATAGATGTTCACCGAGTGTTACTGTCGTTTAAACCTCAGAACAATCCTGTGAGGTAGAGATTAATCCCCCTACATGGCTGAAGAGACTGACACGTGGAGAAGTTCACATGCAAAGGAAAGTAACATGCATTAATTAGCATGTTAAATACTAGCTCATTCAACCCTCACAACCCTCTGGGGCCTAGACCATGACTTCTCCCCATTTTAGAGATGAGGAAACTGAAGCTTAAGAGTTGAAAACTGGCTCAAAATTGTTGCAAGATTATTGTGAAGACTGAATGTAATATATTTATACAAGGAGCCTAGAACTGCCTAGCATACAGTATGAAACACGTTACTATTATAGTACCTTGTTCTGTGGAGGTGGAGACAAAGAAATGAGAGCCTTGAGTCGGATGGGTTAGGGAGCCGCAGGAGCCCTTTCTCCAGCCAGCTCAGCCAAGCGGCTGTTTCCCCTTCTGTCCGATGGCCGGGGCAGGATGCGTGTCCTGGTTCCTGCTCCAGCCCCTCCTCACTGGGGCACACTGTCACCCATCTCTGGCATTAATAAACGTTCTTACCTCCAATAGCATTTGGTCTCAGCTGCTCACTCAGACACCGTGCACGCGTCTCTCTCTAGGACAGTCCTGTGCTATTGTGAAGCTCCTCCCCTCGCCCCAACCAGGGACAGCATTTTTGAACAAACGTAGCTATCTCGGCCATAGAAGGAAAAGATCAAGCGTAGTGCGAGCCAGGCAGCTCCGGGCCTTGTCTGCTTTCTCAGGGTCCTGCCACATGCGAGAGCGAGGGCTACGAGACCCAGGAACCACTTCCAGAACCAACGGAGGGGAAACCATTTCTGAAAACTAACCCTGCTTGACCTCAGAGAACAGATATTCTCATAAAGGGTTGCCCCTGAAGGTCAGCGTGATTCTTCCTACTTGTAACAGATCCACAAAAGGACAGCAGGTGGCAGTGTAGCTCAGACTGACTGCAGAAGAACAAAGTTGGAACCTCTGTCCTTTAATAAAAAGGGATGCAGAATTTTCTGTTTTCCTGCCCGTGCTGCAAGCTTGGATGACCGTGAGCTCAGGGATGACATCAGACCTTCCTTCCTCGGAACCAGAGACACATATAACTACTAAGTCCACTTGTAAATGTGTACGTTGTAATAGAAGTTCTTTCAGGAATCACTTTGTGATGCTGTTTCAGTTCAGGAGGGCAAAGGAGTGGATAGAGTTTAAGGTCAGAAAAGTACTTATGGGGTTGGCAGAAAGTACAAAAGGAATTAGAGCAGGGCCTTGGCAGAAACGCCAATCAGTATAGGAGGTCCGGGAAGCTCACCTGAAGGGGCCACAGTGTGCCAGCGAAGGAGGCAGAGCATATACTAACCCTTTTGTTTTTGCAGAGTGAGGATGCAGTGGCCAGGAAGTAAACGACATCTTGCCCATGTCACATGGCAAATGGCAGAAACGGGGTATGTGCCTACCTCTCCTCATTCCTAGGCTAACAGGGGAAGAGAGGGGTGATGGGACACAGGGACGAGAGGCTGCATGAGATCCGTATCATAAGCAGCAGCTATGCGAGTCAGACTGGCCCTTGGTTTCACCAAGTTAAACAATCAAGCAGAAAAGACTAGTAAGTACATCATATAGGACATGAGTGATGCACAGACAGTTCATGCCCACGGAGGGAAGGGCAAAATGCAGTATACAACTGAAGCCTGGCACTCAAGGATGTTACTTCTAGGGGAACTTCAGAGCAGCACTGTCCAGAGGCGCCTCTTAAGGCACCCAGAGCCCGGCATTCCATGAAGTCAAATTTTAAATGTGTCCTCATCTGCTTTCTCTAAAATATCCACGGTCATCACTTGAGCAGGAAGCCCAGGCAGCTGCTGGCGAGACACCAGGAAAAACCAAAGTGGGCTATCCGTGGACCTTGGCTTACTTCTCTATAGCCAAATGTAGTCCAGTGTCCTACTCCCAGATAATATATGAAGAGACCCTGGAGTTGTATCTGTACTTAAAAATGAGAATGTGGAACAGACAACCAAATACAAGAAATTCCCCAAGAAAACTACATTTATCGAAGGCAAAGGGAATGAGATTTCCTCACATTAAATGGTACTGAAAAGACCAGGTTTAATAAACCCAAAAATACTGAGGTCAATATACACAAGTCTATAGCCAGGAGTGGCTGAGGCAAGAGGATCACTCCAAGTTCAAAGCCAGCCATAGTGAGGTCAAGGCCAGCCTCAACTCCCTAGTGAAACCCTGTCTCAAAAAACAAAGTCAAAATCATACAATCAAGGAAAGAGGAAGCTGTTTTCTTTAAATGCTTTTCACTCTTGTCCAATAAAATTACAGCACTAAAATCAGACATACTAAGTTTCAATTTCCTCATCTATAAAACGAGTGAAAATAATACTCACTGGGGATAGTGGTTACAAGTGAGTGATCAACTGGTTCTCTAACACAACTCAACATAAGGTATTCACTACGCGAGGTTTTTGTTAAAATTTTAATTGTTCCAGTGCTGGGGATAGAACCCAGGACCTCACGCGTGCTAGGTAAGCAGATTATCACTGAGGCACACTCCTAGCCCGTAAATTTTCTTTTCATAAACTTTAATAAATGAAGAACTATCCCTCGGTTAGCTCTCCCTTCCATCCTAAACCTGGTTCAGGTTACAGTGAAAGCCCAAGCGTTGAGAACAGCGAGCAGGGTGATTTGTGCACTCAGAACGGGAAGTTTTGAAAATTTTTAAAACTTTACTGTCTAAATTAAGGCTTCAAGGATGTGGTAGAAGTTAAAGGGAGGAAAGCTGGAAAAGGCAATAAACACACAACAGAAGTTCACATTCCGTTTGGCTCTCTTTTATTAGAGAAATTGAGAATACAGCAAATAGGGAAATCCCATGGCAAATGGAAGCATCACACAGACGCCGTTCTGATACCCAGCTTCCTATGATCCCCCAAAATGTGCTTTGTGGCTTCGGCAATTTATAAAGGGGAAGGGAGGGGGAGAATACTGAAAAAGGCCACTATTTAATGGTGAAAGAATGAAGCTGTAGAGGTCCTAACCAGCCTAGGGCTAAAGAGAAAAATTAAAAATCTGCACAGAGCAAGCAAGCCTCAGGCTGCTGAGAGTAAGGCATTCAGGCGCCAACCTGGTGAGATTCTCAGCAGGCACTGGAAGGTCAAGTGCACACTGAGGCTGTTGGTAGTGAGCTGCACAGAGACACACACATGGGCACACGCGCCCACACACATACACAACCGGAGAGGGGGAGTTGACTGGATTCCGCACTGGTGGTGTTGGTTTCACGTACCCTAAGGGTTTGTGCTCTGTTGAACCAGATTCTTCCTGCTTTGGGGTGTGGGGCGACTGGGCCCAAAGACTACCATTTCTGTGGGTGTTGTTACAGGGCTGTACCTCATACCCTGTACCCCAAAGTGTGACCAAAGATCAAGTCTGGCTTCGGATATGTGCTGTTGGCTCCCATGAAACTGAGAGAGCTTCCATCCCTGTGGCCGCTGACCTGCCGGACTGATTCCTCAAGGAGTTAATACTGTTCTTCATTCCGTCAGGAACTGTCAGGCTTCCGCTTGGCTTGCCTATGGTAGTGACCTTAAACAGAACCAAAATACTCCTAAACTCTCCCCAAGTTCTACATTGAGGTCTATACCCCAGCTATGGCTGAAGATCTGAAGGGCAGAGGAAGGAGAAAATTCTACGGAATAGGAGACTCTTCCCTTATCTCCCAACATTCCTCTGAGGATACCAAAGCCCCTGCCTAGTTCTAGTACCCACCATCCCCCGGATGTGACACAACCACCTGAGGAGGCCGGCAGGAACCCGACTCCAGTGCTATTTTGGGAGCTCCCCAAGGAGCCAAGATCAGGATTCTACAAACCAGATCCTGCTCCCACTGTTCTCCCCGACACCAAAACAAGCTGGCCCCAGGACAAGAGCAATCGTTTTTCACTTCTAGTAGCAATTCAAAACCACAGATTTAAGGGTTCTACCGAACAGCCTGGCAATAACATCCAGTTTCCTTTTAACTTTGCCCCATGTTATCCCTGCCCGGGATGGGCAGTGGGGCTACAGTGCTGTGGTGAGGGTCTGTGGTGGGGACTAGGGAGTTCTGACTTTTTTGTGCCAGGAGAGCAGAGGTGTCTGTCCCCAACCTAAGAAAGTGACCTTATGAGGAACCCATACAAGTTAGAATCTTGAATGTGACTGGCTCTGTGCCAGGAACTGTAATATAAGGGAGAGACAATTTTCCACTCCAGAAGGAAGAAAGTAGTCAGGGCAGTGATTAATAGACATTTACAGAGTGGTCCAGGGCTCCACAGCAAGGACATGGACAACTGCTCATACCGCTCTGGTCACGTATGTACCACCATCTTAACAGGGTGTCAGGAAGTGACCAGATGAGTCCCTGTGCTCATGTCCCCAGAGTGCCTCTAAGTCTCCACTGCTCTTTTCCAACACTAATGACAGGACTAAGTGGCTCTACCTTAGAGAGGTCACTATAAGCCTACCAGACGCTCTGAAATAACACTTTACCTACAGCCTTCATCTACTACCTTTTGTCAGCCTTTAACTGAGGAAATGCACCACTTCCCTCCACCTCTGCCTTGGAATCCCCAACGGCTCTCAGACTTGAGAGATGCCGTGTGAACACGAGGCAGGGGCTGCAACCTCTGCCCTGCTGGGGTCAAGGTATGTGTGTCGGCCTTTGGAAGGCACCTTGGTGCACCAAGACACTGTACATTCTGGGGCTGCTGCCTGACCCTCCACCAGCCACACTTTGTGCAAAATTGAAACAGTGTGTGGTACTTGCATGTTTCGTTCTATACAAAAATTCTCCCTCCCTCCCCTACCCCTACGTTTTAAACATTTATATAAATTTTTATTTAAACAGTAAGTTAGAAATCTTATTTACATTAATTTCTTTGTTCTTCTTAAAAGAACTTCTAAAATCACACTCCCTTAACTGGATATAAATTTTCACCTAAATTGGTTTGTACTGTTGTTTTAGGAGAGAGAAGAAAGAACAACCAGCTAAACTGTTTCCCCATCTTCCACAAATAAATATGATATGGGTCAGAAGCCAGTGTGCCAAGGGTTTTGCGGCACCCTCGGTGGACAGATCCCAAGAATAAGTCAGGGTATGGGCCACTTCTTTTCTCCTAATTGATGCACTCCATCCTCTGAGGTATGATTTATTTTTGTTTTTGTCTTCTCAGTCGTGTACCACGTGGAGCCCCTGGGCTGTCACAAAGCCCATGAGGCTGTCAAAGTTTTGGGGCTCCTCTTATACTGCCATCAGTGGCCAGTAGGGAGTCCTGCTGCTGCTGCCGCTGCTGATGCTGCCGCTGCTGCTGTTGCTACGCTGCTGCTGCTGCAGGCCTAGGTACAGGGTCATGGTCCCTGGCTACCTGTAGGTATCACAGTGCATCCTCTTCAGTGCAGCCTCCACCGATCATGAAACGGAACTCCTGCAGGTTTGAGACGCCGTGGAAGTGAACGAAAGCTCCGGCAACCACAAAGATGTGAAACAGCTGATGAGAGTGAAACTGGGGGATGGGGAGAAATTCATATAACATTAAGTCTGATAAAATTCTTAAGATCATTTCACCCTGGCTTATGCTGAGCAGAAGGCAAGGAACAGATGTGACAGAGCTCAAATTCAAGGTGTCCACAGATCCTGGGACATCCATAAGGGTATCACATTTTGCTGAGTCAAAAGCCAGCTGTCCCCAAGTAATTCTAAGTACTGCTGTTAAACTCTAAACAGGAAATCCGCACACTTAACACTGGAGTATCTGGTGAACTCAAGGATAAACAACCTACCAACCCTTTTGCTGTTAGGCCACAAGTTCCTCAACAGCCTCTGACACCCAGCAGGGGGCTCTGGCTTACTGGTAGACACTTCTGGAATGGACAAGAATACCAGAGCTAGGGCCATTTAAATGCTGCTCTCCGTTAGAAAAACTAAAGGGGTTTCCAGGATCAAGTGGACAGACACAACAAATGGTCTCTGGAATTTCCTTCAGCATTAAGATTCTGGAACTACATGAAAAACATACTGTATCAAAAGACCACGCAAATGGAGCCTTTTCCTTATCAAACCAGAAGCTGGTCTACAAGCATGTGATTTTATTACTGATTTTATCTGTTCAGCTGAATGCTAGCATATCAAGAAAAGTAATCATTGTTCACTGTATCAATCACCACTACAAAAATTACACTTTTGGGGCTGGGGATTTAGCTCAGCGGCAAAGCGCCTGCCTGGCAAGCGCAAGGTCGTGAGTTCGGTTCCCGGTACCGGAAAAAAACCAAAAACAAACAAACAAACAAAAACAAAATTGCACTTTTGTCTCTCAAATAGTCTCAAACTAAAAACACACCACGGCAAAGCAGTATTTATCATGGGAAAGACTGATTTTAGAAGTGTAAAGAAACTAAAAGTTACATTCCAAGAGATAGTTCCTAGGAAACCAAAAGGGATTCATTTTCCCAAGGAAGGTGTAAAAATTCCTCCATATCAATGTCAAAATTATGATGAGGCAATCCCAGAAAGATAACTTGGTTAATTTGAAATTTAGAGGACTGCTTGCATTCACGATTATCTTCATTTCCCGTAGAGCTAAACTTTAAAGAGAATAGTTTCGTCTACAATAATCAGCAATAGTTGAAGAATAGGATTACAGATGTTAAGATTTCCTATTGGGGCTGGGGATTTAGCTCAGCGGCAAAGCGCCTGCCTGGCAAGCGCAAGGTCGTGAGTTCGGTTCCTGGTACCAGAGAAAAACCAAAAAAAAAAAAACACAAAACAAAACAAAAAAAGATTTCCTATCTATCTGTCTGTCTATCTATCTGTGTATCCAACCCAGATCCTTGTACATGCTGGGCACTCTACCACAGTACTTATTCCCAGCCCTTTAAAAAATTATTTTTGGGAAAAGGTCTTGCTAAATTGCCCAGGCTAAGCTTGAACTTGTGCTCTTCCTGCCTTAGTCTCCCTACTAAACGGAATAACAGGCAGGGATAACCCTGCTCAAAGGTCAGGTTTCATATCAACAACATTCCAATTCTACACGGTTACAAGTATTTCGGGCCCTCCGTTATATAATTTATGTCTATGAGCCAGGCATAGTGGTGCACACCTGTAATTCCAGCACCTGGGAGGCTGAGGCAGGAGGATCACCATGCATTTTAAGTCAGCCTGGGCTATATAGTCAGTTTAAGGGCTGGTCTGAACTACAAAGTGAGACTCCATCTCATAAAGAAAAAAAAATTTATATCTATATCAGACCCTTGTATTTTCCCCCTTTTCTCTTTCCTACCATCTTATTATTAACAACAGTCCAGGTATTTTTCTTTCCTACTGCAATCAGACATATACACCCAATCTCTCACTATAATTCACATTTTGGTATTGAAAAACCTTAGGTAGGAATCTCATCCCAAAAAGGTCTTTGGCAAGTATCTTTCCATCAACCTCATTTCATAAATGAAGAAACTGAGACAAAGAATGACTACGGCTTTCTATTATGGTGTAGTAAACAGGCACACACACATTCTGATATTATGACTAGCCTGACAGCTGGGCATGGTGATACACACTTATAACCCCAGCACTCTGGAAGGCTGAGGCAGGAAAATACTAAGTTTGAACTCAGCCTAGACAAGTTAGCAACTTGTGATCCTGTCTCAAAAAAATTTGTTTTTAAGGGCTGGAGATGTACCCTAGAGCAAATGCTTTCAACAAATGCTGGGAGCTGGAGGGCCTAGGCTGACTCCAATTTCAATTCTACCACTGAATCACTTATCAGTCCAATTATTTAAATACAGGATGACCAAAATTTGCATATTTTTCATTCATTTTTATAAGATTACAGGAATATAAAAATGACAGTTATATCAAATTTACTCAATACAAGAATCGACTGAAAGGACATCTACCCAAGCAATGCTTAGGATGGTCAGTACAGAAACAAACACACAGCCCGAGCGTCGCTGTTACGTGGTGGATGGTCACGTGCCGAAGACAAGCTGCAAAACCTCACTAAGTTTTAGTTTCCTTATATGTAGAATGAAAGCATTAACAAGCCAGACTTTCAGGGCCACTGAATTAATGAGGCAGTCCGCACGCTGGGCACCAAGTGCACAGTAAATGTGAGCTACTGCTGTGCTCACAGTGCCAAGAAAAACACAGCTGCTGAAGGACAGAGTTAGGACTACAATGCAAGCCTCTCAATTCGGAGTCTGAAACTTTTGATAACATCACTTCCCAGTCTGCCCACAACCCACTAACGGGTAAGTACAAACGCTTACTCAACCCTGACCACACTTACCCAGATGTCACATTTGCCAGGAAAGAAGCGCTCAGGGATCCGGGCAGCATAGAGGGCAGCTCCAGTGATATACAGGCTGGCCATGAGCATCAGCCAGCCAATCTGCCCGATGGTGGCAGCCTTCAGGAAGCCCTCCGCAATGACATAGTGCAAGGTGGGAATGATTCCACTCAGGCCCAAGCCCACAAATACTCCTAGACATCATGAGAGGAAAATGAAGTAAAAACACAGAAGAAAGAAGTCAGTATTACACACCATTAATTCTGTAAATGGAAAATTCCAAAGCAGGAGGCAACATTAGCTTTTTGTTTTAAAAAGAAAAAGAATGTTCCTCAAACTCTGAGACACTGTCACACAAGACAAAATAGCTAATATTCTAAAGACCTATTTATAAATGCACGGAATCAAAGGTACAGCAATGGGGAACCTTTTACAGCTTTCAATGATACAAACAGTCTGCTGCAGCTCGTGTGCCACAGGTTCAGCACCACTGGTTTAGAATTATGTTTAGTGCTTTACAAGGACAACTCTGGAAGTTTGTTTAAACTTCCCTAAATGCTGCCTTTTACACAGATCACAAAGCAGAGAAAACTTATGCATTTTTCTCTTTGAAGCAACAGCAATTACTGGGATGAAGAAAGTAATAAATGATTAGATAACTAGGAGAAGCAAGCAATACAATAAAGCTAAGATATTTCTAATAATACTGTAATCTAAATCTATGACCTAGAAGTGGGCACTGAAAAATTTTAAATGCTCTGACAAAATGGCCTAACTTGTCACCTAAATAAACTGTCACTAAATGAAGTGTGTGCTTCTGGAAGCAATCAATTAGAAAACCTATAAAAATGGAGCAGGGGCATTGCTCAGTGGTACAGTATGAGTTAGCATGTGCTAGGCCTTGGGTTCCATCCCCCGTACTGGACAGCGGGGGAGGTCAGCATCATTTGGTATAGCCAACTGCCTTCAAAATTACCTGAAGCAGTATTTTTCAGTTTTCTGGGGATGATCTAGGTCAGTGCCGACAAACCTTCCAACTTTTTAGAGCTTTCAATGCTACAAACAGCCCACTGTGGCACGTGTGCCGTAGGTTCAACACCACTGACCTAGGTTCTAAGATCAACTAAAGTGAAGGACTAGAATAAAATAAAACTTAAATGAATGGCAAAGTAACACTTTGTAAAAATTGTCATTTATATATACATGAATTTACACACACATTTAGAGTGCCAATAGACAATGTCATGATCAAAAACGTCTGAAGTCCACAGATCTAACACCACTTTAAAATGCCAACCCAAGCAGTAACTTGTCTCAGCTGTAAGTGCTCCTACATTTTGACAGGCACAGGTTAAGAATGAGTCCTGTAACACAAACTGTCAATTAGCAAGCTTTCTCCAATAGAGCAGGAGCCTGTTGCTTGCTCCGTGCATTACCAAATAAGTTGCAGTATACAACAATATATGCAGGCACAGGTACAGGATCCATACTCAGAATGAGCCCTTACACGAAGAGGAAAACGACAATGCTGAGCCCACAGAAGACAAGAACCAAACTGGCCTAAATAAAACCTTCCCCCCACCTCAACTCCTCTCTAAAGACACAGCACCACCATCCTGTCCTGTCCTCTTCCTCTGCACACTAAGTGAAGGCTGCTAAGGGTCTTGCCTTTCATTCTCTAAGTCAAAGGCACAGGAACGTGGTTGATTCTTCTGATGTATATAAATAACAACATTCAGCTCTGCTCAGCAAAGACATTCTTATCTCAAGTGCTCAAGCAGGCTTAACACCACAGAATTACGGAAGGATTGCCAACCGCCACCCCTGCCCACCGTTTATATGCTCACATGAACACTCAAACAAAGGGAAGAGGGCAGAGCGCTACAAAAGTGGACATTAACATGCAGTTACTTCTAGCGTTAGTAACTGCAGATGAACTAGAACTTGAATTTTATTACTTTTTTTTTAAGAAAAATACTAATTGTAATACTGCTTACTTGATCTCAGGAGGCATTGGGCTTTACACCAGCCCAATGAAAGAAAACTGAAAACAGAAAACTGAAAACACAGCACTGGCTATAAAGAATCCCAGTTAAGTTCAAGACAGACACATCTCTGCTAACTCCATGTTCCAAGAAGCCCCAGTCAGTGTGCTGAGGGGCCCCTAGCTTCCCATAAGATCTCCTAAATATCCTAAATTTTTAAAAAAACCTTTATCCCTAAGTCAGAAAAGATGTATGGTGCCTACTGCACTTTAATAGAACACAATTAGTATGAGGTGAAGTCCTACCTAAGTAGCTTACAAAATATTTTAAAATAAAAATATAAATAAAACAAAAATAAGAAACACAAAACTATAAAACATAGACTAAGCTGAAAAAACAAGTGAAGCCACTATTTGGCAACAGTTGCAGAGCTGCCACTTTAGGGATAGTACACAGCCTAAAGTAAGCACTGCCGCATACCCACACCCTCACCACTGCACCCCAGCCCAACTGGATGCTTTAAGACAACCAGTGAACTCAGCTCCTCCTCTGCCTACTATGCTAAAAGGGCCTCAACAACAGAAACTACAACTTACTCATCTTCACATCACAAATAAATAGCATAATGCTTGCCCAGTGGCAGACACTTAGTAAATGGAGAATAAATGAAAGTACAACGCAGAACTCCATGCGCACTTACCTGCTCTGACTCCTCGATATTGAGGGGTGGCAAACATGTCCCACTGGGAGACGATAATGGCTGCAATGCCCAGCACACAGATGACGATCAAGTAAATGAAGCAGGGTTGTGGGTTACAGTAGAAAGAATAATAAAGCCAAGGAACAAAACTCCCCATAATCAGAAGAGCAATACCAGAGTAATCCAGTCTAAGATTTAAAAAAAGAAAAAGTCCAACGATAAATATTACTGCCTTATAAATTTTAATTAATCTCCCATGACATGAGTTATCAACAACAGCGGAAAGGAAACTGGGCTGCTTGCTTTAATTTAAAAAAAAAAAGCTCCCAACAGATGGTATCACGAAGTGTGAATTCTGCCAGACAGTCTTCCCTAAACCGCTGGCTCTAACTCACCCATCAACACATGGACTACACAGATACTTACTTAGAGAAGAGCCGGGAGACTCCTTCTGAGTGGCAGTAGACTGTGTGGAAAAGCCATGAAAACGAAAGGCAGAGAATGGCTCCCAAGAAAAATAATCCAAAGACCACCTTCTCTTGCAGAGGGGCCACGAAGGAAATATTTGGGCGGAACATATAAAAGATCCCCAGGCACAGGAAAAATACACAACCTAGGAAAAGAATTCAGGAGACAAATATCCTTTTGAAGAAACAGTTATACATTGATTACTTTTTGTTTGTTTGTTTGTTTGGTTCTTTTCCGGTACCGGGAATCGAACTCACGACCTCACGCTTGCCAGGCAGGCACTGTGCTGCTGAGCTAAACCCCCAGCCCCCAATGAGTACTTTTTCAATCTTTCTCAATAGCAATGATGAAACCTGAATCAAAAATTCCACGGAGGAAAAAAACAAGAATTCAGATACATTAGACACAAGTACAAGTTCCCCATGATGAATGGCACCATTATGGGTGGCAAACATGCACTAATAAAAATAAAGTCGACATTCCATGAAAAAAAAAAAGTTCCATAAGAAAAATTTTTCCAAATAACTGAAGCCTATTCAAAAGTTTAGTTTGCTTCCAATATTGTTGGTAATGGTACAGACTTCAGCTTCACAAACTGAGTATACAGAATGTAAGTTAGCTCATCCAGGGGCAGAATCCAAAAAGACACTGGACACTGCTGCTACCTCTCAGATCCAGCATAAAATTTCACTCACCAAGTTTTTGGCATATATGCTACTTTCAAAGGTCCATTTTGTTTTCACTTTTATTTTTGCAATGAGTTCCAACACTTCTAAAACCCTGACAGGAAATACAGTTTTCCTCCACCAACAGCTGTCAAGGAACATTGTGTTGCTTCTCTGGTCTCCTCACTGGCCCAACACATCGAGAGTGAAGAACAGCAAAGTACCTATTCAGGCCATGTCACACCAGTCCTTGAACTGTGCTCCACAGTCAGGTGCCAAGCTCTTACTGCTTAAGGAAGCACCATTTGACACAGATATTTCAGTAGTTAAACACTTGCGAAGTAATTGCTTTATCATTAATTAAAAAGCTACTCTTGACTTAAGCAACAAACTTCACTTGATTTTGATTCTCTTCTGTTCTCACTAAAACTAGCAGGCAAGAATTTGGAAGAATAGCAATCAAATGTGTGATAAAAAAAAAATACAAGTTCGATGGAGTAAGGTTTTTAGAAACTACTTAATAGGTTCTCAAATTTGCATAACTATCACCACTATCTAAAACATTATCATACCCTCAAACACAAGTCCAGCACCTATTGTCACACCCACTCCTCTCCCCTCAGCCCTAGACACTCTTCTACTTTGTCTACACCAATTTGCCTATTCCACAGACGTGGAATTATACAATCATGCAGCCTTCTGTGTGCGGTTTCTTTCACTTAGGTAATGTTTTCACAGTTCCATGTTATAATACCTATCAGTACTTCATCCCTTTTTATGGCCATTGTATGGCTGTGCCAGTTTCTTGATTGTTTCATTCACTGGTAGATATCTGGCTTGTTTCTACTTTTTTGTTATTATGAATAATGCTGCTATAACATTTACGCACATGTTTTTATGTGAACATGACTTATTTATCTTGGATATATATCTAGTTGTGGAACTGATGCTAATTGATAACTCTGTGGAACATTTTGGGGAACTGTCAAACTATTTTCCATAGAAGTGGCCCCACTTTACGCCTTTACTGGCAATGTAAAAGAGTTCCAATTTCTCTTCATCCACACCAAGACTTATTTTCCTTTTTGATTACAGCCATCCTAGCAGGAGCGAGGTAAGTATCTCATTGCATTTCTCAGAGCACTTGATTTGGGGAAGGATATTATATTATTTGGGTATTTGGGGATATTTGGGGATATATTTAGGATATTTGGGGACGGATTTGGGAAAAGATTTCCTTAAATACTAAGAAACACCTTTTTATACGCTTCCTTGTCACTTGTATCTCTGAAGAAATGTCTACTGAGAAGTTGTGGAAATAAGACAAAATGGGCTATTTTTATTGTTGAGTTGTAAGAGTTCTTTACTAGACTTACCAATATAATAATCTGCAAATATTCCCTTCCACTCTACGGGTTATCATTTCACTTTCATGATAATGTTCTTTGACATATACGAGTTTTTAATTTTTTTTAAGATCAGTTTTTCATTTTGATGAAGTCCAATTTATCTTTTTCTTTGACTGCTTGTGCTTTAAGTACCAATTCTAAGAAGCTTGCTTAATCCAAAGCCAAGATTTGTATCTATATTTTCTCATACGAGTTTTATAGTTTTAGCTCATTGCTAAATTTTGTATATGGCTTGAGGCTGGAATACAATTTCATTCTTCTACACACTGATACTATCCCAAGAACATTTATTGAAAAGACTATTCTTTGCCCCTATTGTATTTTCTTTTTTTTTAAATATATAATCATGGCTGGATGTGGTGGCACACACCTGTAATCCCAACACTGACGCAGGGGGATCACTGAGAGTTCAAGGCCAGCCTGAACTACATAGTGAGTTCAAAGCCAGCCTCAACTACACAGCAAGATCCTGTCTCAAAACACCAACAAAAAAAATCAAGAACTAAAAATATTAACTTCATATTCTATTTCAAGACAACCTAAAATTTAACTGTAAATATTCTAAGTAATGACTTTCAAAAAAATCAGCTTGCTTATATTAAATAATATCTTCCTCTCACTGATTATAATATCCTACCACATTTTGTATAGCAGTTTTTCCTTTCTGTGATTTGAGGACAGTCTAAAAGGTCTAGGAGAGAAAAACTTAACTAAGTGTAAAAAAAACAAATCACAGTGCAAACTATAATAGGCAAAGAGTAAACAAGTGAAAAAAGTCATCATTAGAAATTCAAGGGGAAAAAACTTTTAAATCTCAAAGCAGTTTTCAAGTCTGTCTTTATCCTCAAATACATGAATATAAAAGAGAATAAAGTGGGCCAGGTGTAGTGGCACACACCTCTACTCAAAGCACTCAGGACTGCCGTGAGTTAGAGGCAGCCTGAGCTACAAGTGAGACCTTGTCTGCAGAAAATAATAATAATAATAATAGTAATAATAAAACAATACTGTGGATCACCACTTCATTATACCACTGATATTACATACCTAAGAGATGTGTCCAGATGTTGCCTGTTTCTGTGTGTATTCTGAAGATGCTCTTAAAGCAGGCCCGGAAAGAAGGCATAGGTGGCCGGTGGCCATGTAAAAGGAAGTCATTATCCTTGAGCCAGTCTGGCAGCACATCGTGAGGGATCACTCGCCATCGACCTTCCCAGACCTGGAAGAAGGCGTTATTGAGCACCTTTGTGATTTTGGTTGTTCACGTACAGCACTGGCCCCAAACAACTCTCTCACAACACTGTTTTACTGGGAAAAATAATTAAATTTTAAGAAAGCAAAAATATTCAAAATGTATAATGTCCCATTCTAAGTTCTTACAAAACAAGACTGATAAAAACGTATCTTTTAAAAGGGCATCCTCTTCTCAGGGAAAGCAAAGAGCAAACGAATTTACAGAATATTCCCTAAAAGAGCTTTGTTTCAGAGTGGCTAAAAAGAACAGTGAGGGTCCAAAGTCCCATCCACATCGACCCTCCTACATCCTTCCACAGCAGAAATCTGTTATTACCTGTGACCATTATATATTTAATACTCATGTTGGTAGAAAAAGAACTATGCAGACTCACTCTTTTATTACCCTTTACCAAACTCTCCCCTGCCCCTTGCTCTCTCTTCTCTTCCCAACACAGCAAATATGAAGTAGAAAAGACAAAGAGGTCAGAAAATTCTTGGGTCTCTGACATTAAGTTGTATGAGCTTTAATCAGTTATGAATGTCTAAGCCTCAGTTTCTTCATTTATAAAATGAAAATGATAGTGCTTCATTTAATAAACAAATTACGAGGACCAAATAAAATGGCATAAGGACTCCATAAATGAGTTAATCCCTAAGATCACAGTGTAAACTAGAATAAGCAAAGAGTAAACAAGTGAAAAAAGTCATCGTTAGAAATTCAAGGGGGAGGGGGCTGGGGACTTGGCTCAGCCGCACAGCGCCTGCCTGGCGAGTGCGAGGTCATGAGTTCGATTCCTGGTACCAGGGGAAAAAAAAAAGAAATTCAAGGGGGAAAAACTTAAATCCTAAAGTAGTTTTCAAGTCTGCCTTTATCTTCAAATACATGAAAATAAAAGAGAATAAAGTAGGCCAGAGGTAGTGGCACACACCTGTATTCCCAGCACTCAGGATTACCATGAGTTAGAGGCAGCCTGTGCTACAAAGCGAGGTGCATGATCTTAACGTCCCAAGCTATCTCCTGTCTAAAAGTGACAGAAACTGGGCATGGTAGCACACGCTTATTATCCCAGCACTTGGGATGCTAAGGCAGGAGGATCACCATGCGTTCAAGACCTGCCTGGGCTACATAGTGAATCTGAAGCCAGCCTGAACAACAGAGTGAGACCCTGTTTCACAAAAACTATAAATAATTAAATGAATAAATGAACAAATGAATGAATGTCAGTGACACCCCCAGCCTTCCTTCTTTTCTCCCACTGTACCTTCCCAATGACTTCTAGGAGGGAAAAAAGTCAGGGATTTGGTATTCCGTCCTGTGTATGTCTGTCTATCTCTGTACTGTTTCTTTTTAATTTCTCTTAGCACAAAAAGCTGACATCTGGGGCTGGAGATTTAGCTCACAGCACAGCGCCTGCCTGGCAAGCAAAATGTCATCAGTTCGATTCCTGGTACCAGGAAAAAAAGAAAAGCTGATATCATAATGACAACCTAATTTAGAAATGATGTGCTTCTGCTAGCTAGAAAGTACAAGGAAAATGCCAGCCACATGGCCTACCTCCCAGCTAATGCTGGCTCAACAGTGCTTCTAGTCTATTACCCTATAAACAAGAATCTACTACAAGTCATCTGGGCTCACTGACAAAAGACTTGCATCGCTATCCCCCAGGTATCTTTGACAAACAACACAGCTAAGCCATAGAAACTTGGCTCCCCCTTCTCTCTATGGTGCAGAATGATTGCCACTTATTTGCCAGCTGTGCCTTCCTTTCATCCTACATCCTTTCTGTTCTCTGTTCTTCTACCTCCTTACTGACATTTGTAAAAGATCTGATCCTCTCTGTAACACCTCCTGTGTCTCCAAAGGGAGGGCTACCAATTAAGAGCAGATGTAAGACAAAAAAAAAAAAGCCGGGCACCGTGGAGCACGCCTCTAATCCCAGCACTCGGGAGGCTGAGGCAGGAGGGTTGTTGCTAGTTCAAGACCAGCCTGGGCCACATAGTGAGCTCAAGGCCAGCCTGAACTACTTAGTGAAACCCTGTCTCAAAAAGACAAAAAGACCAAAAAAAAAAGAACATATGTGGGCAGTTCCAAGAGCCGCTGCAAATACCAAACTCGGTAGATGCCCCAGTCTTTTTATATAAAATGGCATAATATTTGTATATAACCTATGCTCACCCTTCTTCAAATCAGCCCCACATTATATATAATACCTAATACAACATAAATGCTATGTAAACAGCTGTTACACTGTATGGCTTTGGAAATGAAAATAATGAAAAGGGGAAAAAAGTCTTTACATATTTAGTTTTTTGTTGTTACTGTGGGAGGTCTCAGGTCTTAGTACACTGTCCAGGTTAGTCTTGAATTCAAGATTAGTCAATGAAGCCCTTGTGCTCAAGTGTTCCTCCTAATCTCAGCCTCCAGTGCTGCGGGGACTACAGGCACAAGTCAGCGCACCAGCCCTCCCAAATACCTGCCTGAATCCAAAGATATGAAACCTATGGATACAGAGAGCCAACTGCACTGCACTAGCACTTGGAAAAGTAGCTGTTGTGACATCTTCCACAGGACTATATTGAGAAAGAGGAGAGAGCACACATGCATACACCATACACTTAAGTTTTTATATTTAACTTGAACTTGAGAAAGATCGCATTATTGCTAAGATGAACCTTGTAAGACGTTGCTGCTTGTTTTATCTGGATGAATTGTATTTCTAAGAGGAAGAGGAATAGAGAATGCAATCCTTCTATTTCCAAGCAGCTCACCATGTACAACTGCTGTGCTGTAAATGCATCAGAAATGCCACTGTGCTACACATCAACGAAACAGTCAAATGCTCCCTTTTCACAGCCAAAAAGAACAGACTGAGTTTCTTACTAGCCACAGATGTGTTAAATGTCAGTGTGATTTCCCCATTGTTTCTAACATTCTAGCGACCTAAATACTTGGCCAAGGAGTTGTACTTTACTAGTTATACTTCAGTTTTCAAGTTATACTTCTTATTTAGCAGAGACTGTACCCTCACTCTCAAGTGGGGAATCATATGCTATCAGACAAATGCCAACACAAATAGGTATCCTCTTACCTGCTAGGAGGAACAGATTAGGATCACAACGTAGACTTATTTATAAATAAGTTTGACAAAGATACTGCCTAAATCAAAACATCTGAGTCCACTGTCCACACATACACACACATGCACACACACACGCACGAAATTTGTTCTCTATCATCCTTATTTTCACATGGGCCTGACTATGCTGGTAAAATAGCAAAAACCAAAGTCTGAAAAGTGACTAAGATCAAACTGAAAACTCTAAAGACTAACCTATTATTTTATTGCCCCTCTTCCAATAAGAAAAGCTTTTCCAAAAGAGAAGGAACAACAGCACATCCACGGCACACTTCGTTTTAAAATGTTTATCTGCTTCCAATCCAAGAAACCAAATCCTGCAATAAACACGGCCATTTTCAAGCAAGGTCAGTTGCACTGCCAGAGGAAGGTGGAGCAACACTAAGGACACTGTAACACGATGCTTCTCCATTCTGCTCGCACAGAAAAGCTGCAAGGGTACTTTTCTGCAGTAAATTATAGTGTGTAGCACGTGAACGACCACCTCTATTCTCCCATTAACTGTTAAATTAAAAGCTTTATGCGCTTTATTTTTAACTCTCGTGCAGAGAGAATGAAAAGGTACTTGGATCAGCTACACTGTCCCATTAATCTATAAATATTAAATTTCCCTAATGGTCCAGACATTAAGTATACAACTTTAAGAGATTTCTTCACACCAAATTTGTTTCTGAAAAACAAAGACAGTGTGGTACCCTGGAACTTGCCATTGCTTCTAGGAGGCGCAACAGGTAGCATACCAGAGAACCAAACAAACTGTTATGGCTGGAGAGAGCAGGAGTCACAGGCAATGGACACCAACTTCTATCTTGCTCAGTAAGTGCCAAACATCGAGTACCAGAGCACTACCCAACAGTTTCCTTGAAAAGTCCGGCCATCGTCATCTGCTGCACATCTGCTAATCCTCCTAAGACTGGGGTCACTACAATGAACCTATTATTTGTCTGGATTTTTTTTTCTTTTTTGTTTTTTATTTTTTTGAGACAGGGTCTCACTATGTAGTGCAGCCCAGCCTTGAACTCACTATATAGCCCAGGACGGCCTCAAATTTGCAGCAATCCTCCTGTCTCAGCCAACTGCTGGGATTATAGGTGTCACTACACCCAGCTGATTGGCTTTCTTATCACCAATTTTCAAACACTAATTAAGATTTCCGAGGCTGAAAACTATCTTGACCCTATCAATGTTTATGCTTTCTTTCTTAGACCATCACCCCACCCCTTAGCCTTAGAAAGGGTGTCTATGTTCAAATCATAATCTTTTCATCCCTGGTCCAATGCATAATATTCTAAGACAACTGGCCTCAGTTATTTCCAGCATTTTTGTGAATGGAAGGAAATCTAAATTTAGTTTTCGGGATGTAGAACTACAACCATAAAAAGTTTTGGTTTCATAAAACCCATGAAAAGCTATGTGCTCAAAAGAAAGAAAGAAAGAAAGAAAAGAACAGCTATGTTATAAAAAAAGCTATAAAAATTTCTCTCTAAATAATCAAGTGTTTTCCAGAAATTTTAAATAAGTTGATATACATATGCACATACAAAAAAATTCACACTAATTTGAGATCTTATCTGCAAAAACTCTTACTGATCTGACTAAACAAGTTCCTATGAATTTACAGGTGTCCGTATTTTCTCTAAGCAAGTAAGCAATTCTAGTTAGCACTTTAGAAAGAAAATGAAATTCTACAATAAATCCCAGGAAATCAGAAAATGAAAGAAAAATCTTAGAGAGAAACTATACCAACTGAAGTGAAAATACTAGGTGTGCATGAAAATTTGGGAATTTCTATCTCATGAATAGTCTGACTGTTCACAGAATCCTAAAAAGGACAGCAGGTTTACCACCCAAGTCAAACAGCAAAATATATCATGGAGACTAGGGGGTGGTTCTTCCCATTCCCCACTCTACACACACACACACACACACACACACACACAGTTCTGGGGATTGAATCCAGAGGCATTCTGCCACATCCCCAGCCTTTTCTACTTATATTTTTAAATTATGAGACAGAGTCTTGCTAAGTTGCCCAGGTTGGGCTCAAAATTTCAGTCCTTCTGTCTCAACCTCCCAAGCAACGGCTCTGTTCCATCATTCCCAGCTAGAGACAACATTTTAATATCTCCCTCATCAACCACTCCCAATCACATGCCTTATCTAATCAACAAGACATTTATGCTTTTAACCCGTATAAGGAAAAGTTTATTTCCCAATTGGATATTCTAAGTTTATCAGAACTTTATCAACGCTACTGTAAGCAAACAAACGTAGTATACCTTGAACAGGGCTGAAGTCATGAGACTACTTCTGTCTTATCCTGTGATAAATTTTCCCAAAGCAAACCACAGCCCAAAGCACCACCACTCTTTAATAGTTTCTGTTTGAAAAGGACTATAGATGTAGCATGGAAATGATAAAAAAGAAAAAAAACAAAACAAAACAACAACAAAAACACTTGAATCTTACCTTACAAACAAACTCTTCCATTCTTTCCATAGCATGATGGGCTTGTAAGAGTGGGGACATGCCCATAAACCCTTCATCCTCCTGAGAAGTGTCATCATTGCACTCCTGTTCCTCAGAGCTCTGCAAGGCAATCACAGAAATAGTCAAAAACAGGAAAGAGCCAAATGATACAATCAACATACATATCCTTGCAGGATTAGAATAAAAAAAATACAAGGTCAAAACTAGGCGTCAATGCTCTGGTAAGTAAAGTCAGATTACAGAATTATCAGTATTAAAAATGAACAACAGCTGCTCAATTCTTCTGGCAGATACACTCTACTACAACAGTACCCCTACGTCTGTTTTATTTTCTTCCCCTCTCTGTTTTATAGCAAATGGCTGGAATAGATTATTCGTTTCTTTTTGGTTTTATGAATCATTTTCACAAATGATATCCCCCCTTTAATATGTAAAGCTGAGAAATTCCTGGCGGGAAAATCTCCAAGAATCCCACCTTAAAATAGCTGTAATACAATGTGCTAAGTGTTCTAGAGGTAAAGGAAGATGATGGTGCTGGGATGGAACTCATGGCCTTCCACATGCTAGGCAAGTGCTCTACCACTGAGCTACAGCTACACGTTCACCTAACAGCTACTCCATTTTTAACTCCAAGCACAGAGGAAAGAGTTTTACAGAGGTCATCTAGCTTAATCCTGACAGCCACCTTATTAGGTAAATATCCTTATCCTCATTTAACATATAAGCACATTAGGTAAGGAGGTTAAATAAATTACCCAAGGTTAAAGCAAGTAAAGCAGCAAAGTTAAAAAACATCCAAAATCTACTGTCCTTCCATATTCCTAAGGCTATAATTTGTCCAAAAACTTAGACAAAAAGTAACAATCTGGTAATATTTTAAGGATTAAATTACTAAAATTAGGATTTTGCTTCCAGACCACTCTTCACAATAGTTTAGACAAACAGTTAAACAGATGTAGTAATAAAGGCATTGAACAGGAAATCAAGAGATACAGGTAGTAGACCTTGGTTCTACCACTAACACTAGTAGATTTTTTTTTTATGCAGGTCTCTCAACCTTCCTCAATTTTACCACTTATATCTAAAAGAGAATTTAAACCCTCTCTACAGTCGTCTTCATCTCTAAAATTCTGCAATATTGTAACTCAATGAGTAATAACAGCACAAGAGAACTATAATTCTACATCTAAGCAGAGTCAGCTAGATAAACACTGCTGGTAATATGACTGCATGAAGAAAATGATTTTCCACCTTTGATCTGAAAACTAAGTGGGTAAAAATGAACACGCAAAAGCAACCAGGAATCTTACCACAGCACTCTGAATTTGAACATTTTTAAAAAAACCTCTGAGATTTTATTTTCATCCTCTTCACTTTTTAAAGATACTGTGGCTATTATGAAGCATGTTATACACCCAATCTGACCTAAAAAATATATTCTCCAGAAAACATCCTGCTTTGCTCACCTAAACTCCCCCACCTCTGCTTCAACACCTAGACCTAACATATTTTGCATTTAAACTCTTCCCTAACCAACCTAGCCCAGTATTTCTCAACCTTTTTTATTACTACTAGTCCCTATCCAGAAATATTTTTATTTAGATATCCTCAATTCCATGACTTTTTTTTCTTTTCCTTTTTTTTTGAGACAGGATCTCACTATGTAGCTCAGGCTATCTGTCCTTGAACTCACTAGGTAGCCCAGGATGGCCTTGAACTCATAATCTTCCTGCCTCGCATTCCCAGTACTGGGATTACAGGTATGAAGATTACTATGTGTTTAGGTATGGCCATCTTGTGGAAAGCTTTCAATTATAGTTAGTATCTATCTACTCCTCCCTAGATCAATGACCCACTGTCATCACAGAATATGTTTCCAACCTATATAGCAACTGCCTCCTTTTCTGAGCCTCTTCAGCACGTACATCTGCGCCCTTCCCCTTGGCAACTAATACAGACATCTGAAAGATACCTGGTTATAGTTCTTGTGGGTTCTTACTTTTGCCTTACACTGTTTTAATGTGGAGGTTTTTAACTTTAGTTATCACTGCCTAAATTAAACTTACATGCCTGTTTATCTTCTTCCTCATGGCTCCCAGAACATACATACACAGTAGATAAATTAATGAATGCTTTGAAAGGTTTTTTTTAAATGCTATGTCTAATTAAATATAAAATTTAAAGCCAGGCATGGTGGTATACACTTGTAATTCAACACTTGGGAGGTTGAGGCAGGAGGATTGCCAGGAATTTGAGGCCAGCCTGGGCTACATAGTGAGTTTAAGGCCAACCTGAACTACATAGCAAGATGCTGTCTCAAAAAAAATTTAAAAATTCTACCTGGGCATTGTGGTGCATGCCTATAATCCCAGCACTTGGGAGGTTGAGGCAGGAGGCTCTCTGTGGGTTCAAGGACAGCATGGGCTACATAATGAGTTCAAGGCCAGCCTGAACTACAGGCTTTTAAGATCCTGTCTCAAAAAAACTAACAACAACCAAAAAAAAATCCATCAAAACGTCAGTTATATGAAACTTGAATACAGGTAACAGCTGATTCTAGAATCAGCAGACTGATTCTAAAATTTAAGATTATATATACATTAGCTCAAATATTTATGCATGTACCGCATGTATCTGATTCTTCACAAAGAAAAATAAGAATTGAATCTTCATTCTTAACAATAAATTATGTTAGTAGTTCCAAAACTACAAATAATGACCTAAAATATGTCATAGTTAAATGTTTCCTCTACTACGAAAAATAAAATCTGGTAGAGTTGCAGACAATCTGAAATGTCAGTGGAATTACTTATAATCATAATTTTTAATATCAGAGTAGGTACAGCTGGATTCACAGAGGACTGCCCACGGGACAGGATAGGTTAGCCTCACTGGTCAGAGAACAGATATTTCATATACTTAACTTTCCCTTACAGAATGAAAATGAAGTCAGGTACCTCTTTCACTAGGCAAGAACTATTATACACATTTATAGAAAAAAGAAATGGCTCAACTAAGTGAAGAGGATCAATGAATAGCTCTGTGTCCTCAGCAATACTAACACATGTATATTGAAAGAAAGCGAAAGTATACCCAGAATGTAGAATCAATGATCTAGCATGAACACCAGTAAGGAATCCAGAACACTGTCTATATAATGAATGTATTTTAGGAACAGGTAGCCTACCATAAAATGCTACAATGTATTAAAAGTGAGTTTGGAAGACAAAAAATTTAGACGCATCTAATATTATTTAGAAAATTTACAATCTAAGCATCAGTTTCTTTAGCTATAAAATGGCTTTAACAATATTATATCCATGTTGCAGATGTTTGATGATTAAATATAATAAGGAAAAGGGAACCACCATGGGGCCTAAAACTCAGAAAGTGGTAAATAAATGATGGACTTTAACATTATGGCTACGTATTAAGTACATTAAGGTAGGGTATCCCAACCTACTGGGGAGAAACATGTAAATAAGTATAGCAAAGAGCTACAGAAGAGTAAGAATAAGGTCTTTTTGCAAAGTTAACTATGTTTGAAAACAGAAAAGAAAAAGAAAAACCTAGAATATGCCAATTTAGCAGGACTGCTGCAAAAAGTAAATGTGGTATGAGGCTAAAAATGTTCATGTCTATCACTATATCCACAATCAAAATGCATAACATAGCAAAGCATATACAAGTACTCAGCCATAAAAAGTAATGAAACTCAGATATACGTTATCACATGGACGACCCTCGGAAACATTAGGCTAAGTCAAAGATGCTATATTCAAAAATATTGTAAAACTTCACTTAAATATCTAATATAGACAAACTCACTGAGACACAAAGTAGATCTGAGTTTTTCACATGCTGGGATAAGGAGGAAATGAGGAGTTATTCCTTAATAAGTACAGAGTTTCTGTATGCAGTAATACAAAATTTTGTGAATGGCAGTAATCACACAACACTGTGAATATATTTAGTGCCAATGAGTTATACACTTAAAAATGGCTTAAATGGCAGCTTTTATATTCTAGAATGTTCTGTGCTACAATAAAAATGAAGAGGGGAAGGAGAATTCATAGCAGCATTATTCATAATAATCAAAACCCTACAACAATCCAATTGTGTGCCCAAAAAAAAGAACTTATAAATGTGATGTATTCATTTGATGTAATACTTAATCAGTAATAAAAAGAATGACATACATTTAAAACAACATGTAGCAAAAACACACAGCATAAGACAAGCATGAAAGAGCGTGTTCTGTATAATCCATTTATATCACTTAAGAAATAGGTAAGAGAAATCTGGTACAGTAAGGGTCACAAACAGGAAGGAGACCAAGAGAGGGAGGGAGGAGGAGAGAGAGAAGGTGAAGTAAAAAGAATTAGGATGTGCAATGCACACGTACCGGCCCCCCACATGAACATGATCATTATGTACTGAAAACATGTACTAATTTTAAAAAGCCACAGGAGACAAAAGTGGTTACTTCTGGTAATGAGACAGGGGTAGCTTCTTAACATAAGAACACGGGAGAGGTTTTTTGAATCTTTGTTTTGTTTTTTCACCATGGTCAATTTTATTTTTAGGATCCAATCAGTCACTTTCCAAAGGCCTTTACCACAGCGGAAGCCCATGGACAGAACTGCTGCATGGCGGCTGTGTGGTGGTCATATATATGTGAAGTGTCACAGTGGTTGAGTAACCTTGATCTAAAGAGAGGACAGAAAGGGCCTATACAACGTACATAAATGAATATTATGACCATTCCACTGTTGAATTCCTATCCTCTTGCTCAGTGAAATTCTGTGTCGTTTCTAATTTTTTTATTCTCTTTAAAAAATAAAAAAAGAAAGAATATATAAAACCTCAAAAAAAATTATGAATTCATATCAGAAAAAATATTTTGTAATTTTCTGTGAAAGATGCTAGTAATAAGTAAACTAGTACGTGCTTACTAATGCCAGAGCTACCTGGTAAAATGAGTAGCATTCAAAAAATTCAAAAAGGTCCAGGTATGGTGGCACACACCTGTAATCCCAGCACTCAGGAAACTGCAGGCAGGAGGATTACTGAGCTCAAGGCCAGCCTCAACTACATAGGGAGACCTTATCTTTTAAAAAGAAAAAATTAAAAAGTATGCATTAAGCAGCTACTACATTATACTTGAAGACCCTGGTGTTACATGATTTGTTCAAGGTTACACACCTAGAAAATGCCAGTCAGAAGTTCAGTACACTCACAGAGGCAGTTCCAAAGTTCATGCTCTATCCACTATATTCACACTGTTTTCTAATTATGAAACTGCCCTGTTGGCAAGAGAGGGGGTTTGACATTTGGCCAAGACACCAAAGCAAATACAGCAAGCTTTCCTTGGCACTGAAGTGCAGGACAGTAAAAATGATTTGTGCCAAGCAAAACCATGCAAATCACTCTTAATAATTAATAAGGAAAACTACTATTCCATTATCTTAAAAAGTTTTGCCAAAACATTACAAACTGCCAGGTATGGTGGCTATATGCTTCTAATCCCAAATACTCAGGCGGCCACAGCAGGAGGATCACAAGTTCAACAGCAACCTGGGCAATGTAGTTGAGATCTTGTCTCAAAATAAAAAAAATTTTAAATGGCTGGGGGTGTAACTCAATGGTAGAACACTTGTTTGGCATGTGTTGAGGTCCTGGATTCAATTCCCATTATTTCAATAGAAACTCTGTAATTATATTAAAAGTATCAGTTTTAAATGTACAGGGAAATGAAAAATTTAAAACTAGTATTTAGTACTATGCCATTAGAAAATCTTTATCAGAACCCAGGCATGGTGCTGCATGTAATTCTAGCACGTAGGAGGCCGAAGCAGGAGAATCACTATGAGTTCAAGGCCAGTCTGAACTATACAGCAGACCCTGTCTCAAAAATCAAAACAAAACATCCTTTATCAGGAGTAGTTTGAACAATGTTTGCCTTCTTATATAACTTATTGTTCTAAGTGAGTGCCTCTACTATCCCTTGGTAAATGGCATATGCCTTTTTAGGTGTGGATCATTTATTTTTTGTATTTTCAAGTCACAGCAAATCTTTCAGTTTAATGTGACTTTTTTTTTTTTTGGCCAGCAAACACTACCTACCCATTTGGGCCAGCAAGCTTGTCTTCACTAAATTCTTCTGTCTACATATCTCGTACATAGTAGCTTGTCAGTATTATCACAGGCTAATATTTCCTCTGTAACTCCATTTCCTTTGACTTATCTTTCCCTTTCAGTATTACCACTTCCTCATCTTTGTTTTATTTTTATCTCTGTTGGCCAATTTTCTGTTTTGATCATCCATTTTAGTAAAGTCACTTGAGTTTATCATTGGGAGGCAAAGAAGCAACACTACTGTACACTATATTGTCTATGCATTTAATGAATTATCAACGACATTAACCAGGCAAACAATGATAGACTCTGAAAAAAGTGACATGATCAGCACTGAACAGGATGAACATCTATTACTCGTGTAGACATTTATGGACTGAACCATTTAACAAGAAAAACAGGGAAGTTTTGCACTTTATGCAGTTACTGACAAGGATACCACAATAACTGAAATTGGAGCTATGTTGCTGAGGCACTGGTATTATCTAACGCAAGTCATGGTATCTGAAACCTATGCCTCCTGGAACTCTGCAAATCATGGGTACCTATATTTTTCACTGTTCATTTTTCATCTTTATAGCTGCCCTTTTGATCTAAAAAGCTAATCTAATCCAACGGAATGCCAGCCCATATGTAGAGGAAGAATTTCACTGATTATATTTCTGACATCTGTAACTATACCCAGCTTGTCAGTACTTTTATTAATAAATGCCACCAGTAATTTTGTCTCCAGTGGTCCAGAGTATGTAACTACAACTGGCACAGGTAACATGTTTCAGTGAAGATACGTTCATCCATACTGGCAATACAACAAGATTTCAGATTTTTACAACACAATTTTTTTTTTTTTTTTTTTTTTTTGGTGTTTGGTTTTTCTCCGGTACCGGGAACCGAACTCACGACCTTGCGCTTGCCAGGCAGGCACTTTTGCTGCTGAGCTAAATCCCCAGCCCCTAACACAATGTTTCTTTTAAAAGTACAAAGTAAGTCTATTGATTTACCAAGTAATATCCCTAATTCCCACCATCCTATAAAGGAATGTACCCTCAAAGAATAAATGCCTAAAATCTTAGACCATTATTGGCTATTCATTGGTTTCAAACATTATAGAGTTGATAATTAGGGATCCACATGATGTGGTTATAAACCACATCTAGCTTTTCCAAAGCAAGACAGAGGATAACAAGTGAGAATAACATGGCAGCTAGGCGTGGTGGCATATACCTATAATCCCAGTACTCGGGAAGCTAAGGCAGGAGGAGCACCATGAAATCAAGACCAGCCTGCTCTACATAGCAAGACCCCATCTCAAAACAAAAAAGCAAAACAAACACACACACACACAAAAAAAAAAAAACCATGGTAGAATTAAACATTGGATAGGACACAAAATAAAAATTACCTTCCCTAGGGTACACAGGCAGGATTACAGTTATGCCACACACTGATGATTCAGAAAGCTATACAAGGTACTATTTACAACAGTACCTGTTTCTTCAAAGAACTACATTGTCATGAGTGCAGCTACTATTTCAGTTTACCCTCCAACAGCCATCACAGCATCCAAAACTCTCCTTTAACAATAAACTGATTTTATAGGAAAATAATCCCATACAAGCACTAAATAAAAGTCTGTGCTATATTTTCTGTTGTCATCTCTTACCACATTTTTACCAAAACAAACTACACAGAAACAGGACATTGTGATAAAATTAAATAATTAAACGATCGAAACTGAAACTGCCAAAGATAAAGGCATAAAACTTAATTCTCAAAAAAAAACTTAATTCTCAAATGTTTTCTACAACTAAATCACTGCATTTAAACTTGAAGAAGCTTCCTAAATATGTTTTTCCTCCTACATTCAATAAAGTCCATCTGTAAGAAGACTATGTAGAGATAAAAATGTTGTATTCCAAAACACAATATCGGACCCTGATGACCCATCCAAAGTACAGCCTAAAATAACGATCTCCCAGATTATGTTTTATCATTTGAAAAGACAGAGAACTGTAAAGTGATAAGGATGAAAAGGTCTTTAAGATCAGTCTAATGTGAAAATAATTCACAAGCCTACCGTGAGTTTATTTTTAACCCAAATCAATTCAATATAGTGATTCAGTTTAACAAGGACTCATTAAGACAACTGGGCATAAAATGAACTAAATGAAGTCTCTACCCTCCGTTGGCTTACAATCTAAAAGGAGGCTGAACTGGCTATATAAATGGCTATCACAGAAATAAGGTACAGCTAGAGGTTGCAGCCCTCAGGGAAAGCTGCATGAAGAATAGAATTTTGTAAAGATGAGTTAAAGGAAAATGACCAAGAGGGAAAAACAAAACTATGACTCTGAGGAAGAGAGTAGCTCAGTTCAACTGAAGCTCCAGGCACTTTTAGGACAGCAGCAAAACACAATGGACATATTAAAACGCTGGTACCAGTAAGTTAGCACACAAACCGTCACAGAGACCCACGCTAAGACCATCCGCCATCCACAATTGTAAGGGAAAGGTCATGGAATGGCAAAATACATGGGGCTGAGGACAGCACATCTTTGATTAAAATTTGTCTGCTTTATAGATGGTATTGAGAACGGAGAACTTCTCCATTCACACAGGTTAATCATGCAGACTAGGTTTGAAGGTTCCTGTGTCAGTATAACTTGACTGTTTCAAGAAATTCTTGCCCAAGCCAGGCATGCTGGAACACATCTATGATCCCAGCACTTGAGAGGCTAAGGCAGGAAGACCGCTTCAAGTTCAAGACCAGCCTGAGCTACACAGCAAGACCATGTCTCAAAAAGAACAGAACAGAATAGAACAGAACAGGGAAGAAAGAAAAAAATTCTTGCCCAGGAAAGTAAGGATACAAACTACTAAATAAACTTAACAAAGTTTTAAAGATTTCTCAAAAATTCATTTAACTGAACAATACTGCTCAATCACCTTAAGAAAAAAAAAATTGTTCACAGGGAAAGTCTACTTATTAATCAAACAATCTGCTTATTGAGTATTCTCAATCCAAGAATTCTAAACTCTTGAACCCAAACCTCAAAACTCTGTAAATAACCATCTATGACCTGTCTCTTCTAAAACACTGGAAGAGGAGATTAAGATGTGCTATGTACATGTGCCAACTCCCCATGATGAATATAATCATCCTGTACCTTAAACATGTACTAATAAAAAAATTTTTTAATGAAACACTACTGGCCTGGTGTGGTAGCACACACCTATAATCCCAGCACTCAGGAGGCTGAAGCAGAAGCATTACCACAAGTTCAAGGCCAGCCTGGGCTACACAGTGAGTTTAAGGTCAACCCGAACTTCACAGAGAGATTCTGTCTCAAAAACAAAATACTAATAATTAATTTAAAAAATAAAACTTTAGTAAGACTCTCACTTACTATGAGAGTAATATAATGAACTCGGTGTGGTCTGATTAAGTGGTTATTTTGATAATCTTTTTGCAAAGATAACAGGTTAAAATCAGTCTTAAGTTAGAAACTAGAAACAAGTACTAAGGCATTAACAAGCTGATACAGTCATCTTGTTATAATTACTAGGGCTAGTGGAAAATTAATACCCACCAAAAAATTGACAGCTAACGAAGAGTAAGTACTGATAAAAGTGTGTATCTAGTACCTTCCAAAAGAATTTTAGTCCATATGAATATTCTGACCTGACTAAAGGTATATATACTTTTTGACCATATTCAATAATCACCTCTATCAAAGCTTGATGGTACAAATCTTTTTTTTTTGGTACCAGGAATCGCACTCAGGACCTTGCACTTGCCAGGCAGGCATTGTGCCTAAGCTATATCCCCGGCCCTAAGGATCTTTAAAATCATCCAGTTTTTTATTCATATCAACTCTTTCTAATCTCAACTGAATTTCCTAAGTAGACTTCTCCATGGAAATAATATTAAGTGACTGACATACAAAAGTCTATTTAGAAGATAGTTTTCTTGTAATAAACTAATATACTGTGGCATTCTGGAGTATGGCTGAAGTAAACTAGTTCAGCAGAATAACTCCGAGGTTGAATAAATAAAAGCTCCTTATCTCCCTATTTATGAGGAAGAATCTGGAACACAGGAAAAGTAGGGCAACCATAACAGTTGATCTCTTTATTCAACCTAATACCTTGAAAATTCAGAGATATGAAAAAAGAAAAAGCCATGGAATTGAAGATCAGGGCAACCTAGTTTGAAATGCCTTTTTTATATTTTTTCCTAAAAGCTTACAAAATGCTTAACTTTAATATTTTGTAAATACAGTAATATTTTTAAAATACAATACATTTTGTAAATACCCCTTAGGGGTAGGGTCCTACACGCAAACAATACAAAAAAATACATATTTAATTTTCGATAATGGAGGAACAATGGAGCAGGGGTCTAAAGACCTGGAATTTAGACCCTAGTTGTCTAGACATTTTTACTACCACATCCCCCACACTGTTGTATCCTCGACACTTCATCCCAACTACACTGAAAAATTTTCTTCATCAGGCAGACATGAATATATGCCACTGAGTACCCAGTAAATGTTAGCTATTATTGTTGCTATTCCCTAAAAGTATCATATTATTTCTTGTTCTGGTCTTCACATCCTCTGTTCTATTTGCCTGGAATGAATGCCCTTTAATCCTTTCTCCTAGCTAACAATGACACTTACTTTTTGATCCTCACTTAGAGGTAGGCTTGTTCTCATACTATCCTACCCACACAACCACACAGCATTCATCCTAAATGTACTAATTTACCTTTCTCTTCAATGCAACTGGTAAGCTGCTTAAGGGCAGAAATCCTATCTTGTCTTTGTATGCCCACGTGCCGTCACATGATAAAAAAACTAAAAACATCTGCAGAAAAACTAAATGCACCCACGCATCTCTTCAACTAAGTATCTCTTGGGATTCCTTCTATGTTGGCATTCTCAAAACCAAGTTTGGGTACCTGAAAGCAAACTGATATTACTGAATAAAACTGAGGAATTCAGAAGGGAAAGCTGATCAGGGAAGGGTCAGGTTAAATTAGCTCAACTTGAAACAGAGAGAAGTCCAATAAACAGGCTAAGACTGCCAGGTATGGAGGCACATGCCCGTAATCCAAACTACTTAGTACATGAGCCACTAAGGCAGGAGAGGACAACCTCAAAGCCACCTGGGCCACTTAGTGAGATCCTCTCTCAAGATAAAAACAATTTTAAAGGGCTGGGGAGCGTAGGTCCCCAGTGGTAGAGTGCCTGCCTAACATATGCACAAAGGAGAGGTAAAGGAGGAAGAGGGAACAGGAAGAGGAGGAGCGGGAGGGAAGGGAGGAGGAAGAAGACAAGAGAGGTGGCAGCAGCAGCAGCAGCAGCAGTGGTAGCGGCAGCAGGGATGGCAGCAGTGGCCAATACTCAGATGAAAGACTTAGAAATCACATTTATGAGAAGTCAAGGGTGGCTCAGCCTGGGCATGGTGGCACACACCTGTAATCCCAGCACTCGGGAGGCTGGGGCAGGAGGATCATTGAGAGTTGAGGCCAGTCTGGGCCACAAAGTGAGTTCAAGGCCAGCCTGAACTGCA